>NW_009595955.1:0-30663 GCF_000690535.1 Cariama cristata
CAGATACTGTTGTAATAACATGTAGGCTAAGAAAGCATAATACTGCTTCTGTCTGCAATTAGTGCTCTTTAATAATTTGTACAAAAAGCTGACCAACCTGTTTAGCTATATCACTTCTTATTCTTGCCCTGTGAAGTATCCCAGGCTTTTAAATGGACTTCTAAGTGTGGTGTATGTGCTGTAGGAGCGGTGTCCTTCACCGTGCCAGAGGCTGATGACTCCAGTTTGCATGAGTCAAAAGAGGTCCTTAGCATGTAGCATCACGGTGGGGGTATTTTGGTTGCTTGCTTTCGGTTTGTTAGGTGTCTGTGTGTCAGGAAGAGGGGTAAGCTCACCTGTGTGATATCTCAGGTTGGATAATAAAAATGGCATGAACTGTGTTGTTTACCTGTTTTAACCAACGATTGTGCCGCTTGTCTTGACCTCTTGGGAAAGTGCTGTTATTTGATAGATGACCCTTCAACTGTGAACTCTGACTGAAAAAAATAAATATCTGAGATGCACAGTGTCATATTTGGCTCATCTAGGGTAGAGATATTGAAGTATGCAAGTCTTGAAATATACAAGTTTTAGCATATTCTCTTACCATTAAGCATGGAAACTCTGGGCACTGAAAACAATTGACATGCTGGATTTCACATGTGCTCATTTACTTATCAAAGCAAAAGGTAAATCTAGACATGAGGTTTTAAAGCAAAAAGTGGAGCTGAATTTTCAAAACAGTGAGGTAGAACTCCTCCAGGACAGTCCCACCTTAATTAGACCATGGACAAACATTTTGCCATTGCTGCATGCCTTGGTTGGCCTTCTGCATGTCCCTTATCGTTAAGTCTCAGTTTCCATTAATAGATGTCATTTGCTTGCCAGGGTGTGTGTTGGTGAGATTACAACTTTTACTGCAAGTAATGATTGAAGTAACACTTGAATGTGAAGGTCTTTAGGCTTGTCTTGAGGTTTTACCCCTCAGATTAAACTCTTTTGGCTTTGCACATGCAGCTGCTGCCTTGCCAACTGATGTTTCTTTGTGGATTTCACATCGACTCTTGTGTTCCTGCCATAGAGTATGCATTAGCTCCTTTTATGTTCTTTTACTTTGAAATGTAATACTGAATTTAGGAGTCATCAGGATAATATTTAGATTTGTTTTTTTCATATTTTATTTTTTTGGACGCTAAATAGTTTCTTGATTCATCGCATGCTAATTATAGAATCATAGAATTATTTAGGTTGGAAAAGACCTTTAAGATGATCAAGTCCAACCATTAACCTAGCACTGACAAGTCCACCACTAAACCATGCCCCTAATTGTTACCAAAAATTTCCCATGACAGTTTCTTTCTGTGTTTGTTGATTCCTTTATTGTATCATCTAGGCTATTTCTAAATGTGACACTCGTGGTAGAGTTGAATGGGAGAGTTTGCGTCAGTTTGACACCAGCATTCACGTTAATCCACTAACTCAATTCTGTGTTTTCCTAAACTGTGGCAGTGGCATTGTGGTATAAAATCTTGAGCTTGCTTCATAATAATGCTTTTTCTTTGTAGTTCCTAACTGTCATTTAATTTCTTTGCTTCTGAAAGCTACACGTTACTTGAGTAAGTGACAGGTTTATATTTTGCATTTTTAGCCTATGACCACAGCAACAAGTAGCCCCTTCCTTTCCCTTAGGATGACCCTGAAACTATCTTTTAATTGATTGCTTTCACTCATATGCCTATCTTGTGCTCTTCATTTGAGCATCACTGCCTTGATGGTAATGAAACAAAAGCCCAATTAAGTCTCTTGCTGTACTGGGAAGTTGCTTGCCAGAATTTGACAGTAGAACAAAGGACGTTTCATTGACAAATTTTTTCAGAGGAAAATGTCTCAGTGGAGGTCTGTAAAGCAGCACACGTGATTCTAGGCACTCATCAGCTATCACTTTTAAATTATTTTAAATCTATGCCTGAGCCTTCTGCTCCGCTCCAAAGATGTAACTCAGAACACTACTTGTGCTGGAGAGCTCATTTCCATCCACCAACAATGTGAAAGCCCCCTTGAAACGTCGTCTTCCCAAAGTAGGCGAAATGAGAGTAAGCAATGTCTTAGCTCCTTGGAATATTTTGACACAGGGCTATGTGCTAAAAAGACAGGATTAAAAAAGTTCTTTTTTAATTCAAAATATAAGCCTGTAAATTCCACTTAACTGAAGACATTTTAGTTATTACTCTTAATATTTTTGTTTTAAAAGCTGTAAATCTGAAGAGTCACTTTAGGAGTCGAAAGAGAAGAACGAATTAGAACAATGCTTTTTCCAAACTGTGCTTCCATGGCTCTTGGCACTCATCCTGCTGAGTAAAGTGGTTTGAGAAAAGGGAGGGAACATGGAAGATGAAAAGGCCCAGAAGAGCCTGCTTCAACAGGACTCTTTAGAATAGTTACAGAACCACTGCCTTACTGTATGAAAACTTGTAAAATGTATGAAAAGAGAATTTCAATTGGGTCCTCAGCTTTCTCTTTCCTTTACCGTTAACTTTTTTATTTGAATGCCGTAGCTCTGTATCGCAGTATATCAAAACCAAGACAATAGTTGTCAACAGTTCCAAGTACATGTGTACATTATCACTTTTGATTTCCACTGAGCCATAAACACTCTTTGTCCTTTGCCTTTTACTAGCTATTGACTTGACTATTCCTTGTGGACAGGCAAGCTGTGTTTAATGCTTTGTAAAGTGGCCATCAGTTCCTTGCTTTTATCTCTATTCAGCCTAAATTATTTTTCATCAAGGCCACAGAACTGTTTTGGCCAAGATTTGCAGGTGTCCCTTGTGGAGAGCTATTTCAGGATAAAAGCTTAATCTTACTGTTTCTTCCCTCCTCTTCTGTTTCATCTGTCCTTGAAGAACACTAATCCTCCATGATAGGAGCCCATGGTTGGTCTCCTCCCTCCTCTGTGGCTCACTTTTGTTGTTATTTTGTCATTTTCAGAATTAACCCTCAACTGGGTAGGCTGAAGTGTATTCTTTTACCCTTAAGCTTGGAAACTCGGTGTGTGCTGCCATTGCGATATTTCTAGGGGGAAATTCAGCCCCTAATTATCAAATTAGATGCACATTCTGGTTCTTTGGCATCACTTTACTTCTGCCCATCTGTTAGGTTGGCACTCTGCCCTCTCAGAAAGTAGCCGACTAGTTTCAGTTGAGCAGAGGAGCCAACCAAAGATGGGTTAAGAGAGGCAGCCCGCAGAACACTTTATGTTTGGTCCTCCTGCCAAAAGCTCTTCCTGTTTGCAAACAATGTCAGCTTAAGCCCATATGCTTCATTACATGGGGTGACATCTGTGGAGACAGATGCAGGGATGGCAATACAAATGACATTTGATAAGGAAGGGCATATGTTACGAAACCAGCCACCGCTATAAGTTTAAGACCCTGTCTGTGCTGCATGTGTGTACACAGAAATACAGATTTCTTCTGTATTTTGTTGTGTGAGTGCATTCATAGGCCAGGGTTGGGCCTTTGAAGTGCATCAGTGTTCAAAGTTTGTGTTAGGTGTAACTGTAGTGGTATGATTCGGTTGTTGCAAATTATTAGCCTAGATCGGTGTTTTGCTTCGGTACCCTTTGAATGGAAACACATGTTAAAGGTCTAGTAGTTTGCACCGTGTAAGGAAACACGTTTGGATAATGCCAATGAAAGAGGAGTCTGTTGTAGGCAGAGGATTCTGCTGTGAACTGTCTTCCTGAAGTATTTCAGTGGTATTTTCCAAAATGACTTTTAGGAAATTCACTGATTTCAGTGTTTAGCAATACATTTTTGGATGTGAATTTTCCACGTCGGAGTAGAAGAGGAGTAAAACAACCTTCTTCTGGAGCAATCACTTTGCGCCTTTGCTAGATTATGCTGCTTTTTCAGCAGAGGTCAGGTTTCTATCTGAAGCTACTTTTCTCAAATACCTCTGCTTTTTGAGTTTACAATGTGAAAATTACATTTAAAACCCAGAAAGTTAGTTATTGGAGACTTTAAAGAGATGCCATCAAATCGAGATCTAGTTAACTCTTTTAAACTGGCTTTCACATTCTAAGCCTGTCTGAGGCAGAGTAATTTAGTTTTCTACTTCAAAAATGGTTTCTGTTGTTGCTATGTGTATGGTACAGCAACATGTGTGCAAACAACAAGGGATGTGGTGTTGTTCTTGGAGCCTTTCAGACCAGCCATGTCAAAGGAGTGATGCAAAGTTACAGGAGAGAAGGAAGACCAAGCAGTGGCCCTAGCACGGTGAGCTGGGGGGCCAATTGTCTGTCTTGAAGGTGAGAAGACATGAAAAAGAAGTGATTTCAGAGAGCCTCCAGGGAACAGGAAAGAAGGGGGGTTCTCTAGTACAGTGGTTTCGCTTGCCTGTGCCACTGCCTCCTGCATTACATTTAGTGGAAGAGTGATTTTGCAGTGGCAATAAGGAAGCAGAACGGTTATGAGTAGATGCAGAGAAAGTTGGCCTCAATCACAACAGCACTGAGTAGGAAGGGGAAACAGCAGGTGAGGGTTCCCATTGATGTGTGACAAGATAGAGAGGACCTTAGCATACGTGGAAAAAGGGCCCTTCTCTGACCATGATGTATCCTCATGTTGAGGGTTTCAGAAAGTTGATTATTAGATTCAGACCTTGAAGGAGAATTAGCAGCCTTCTTGTGTTCTCCAAATTGCTAAGGCTGATGGAAAAGGTAGCAAGTTTTTGTTATATAAACTTTGCATATAATCCATCTTAACAAGCTGAAGAAAAGATATTTTAAAATATTTTCACTTTGATTTCTGTGGTCAGCAAAGTGTTAACCATAACAATTCCAAGCAAACTGTTTGGATGCTGAGGTGTAACATAAAGCCATATTTGTGACATTCACAGGGGAGTTAATTTCTTTCAGTCAGATTTTAGTGTGAAATACTATTAACTTAGTATTTAATTTAAAAATTTTACATTCAGTAAATATATTCTGTTGGTTTAGAGCACAAGCAAAAAAAAAAAAAACAAACCACTGTGCAGTATTTGGAATATAGGCCTTATCAGCCATGCTTGAAAACTATATTTTTAGTGTTTGGATGAATGGAAAACACACCTTTCAAAGAAGATGAAAAGGTACTGGCAAAGTGAATCCTTCCATTAAAAAATCAAAATATCTTGCACGTGGGTATGTTTTCAGTATCCCTTTAATGGAGTTAATATTTGGTGTTCACAAAACTGAGAATGTTTTTTTGTTTGCATTTTGTTTGGCTTTTTATTGAAAAACATTTATCCAAGTGAAATAATGTATTTATATATTTAGATATGTAGGACTGTAACAAAGAGTTGCAGAAACTGATCTCATTTCTATAACATTAAAATCTTTTGCCTTATTTGAGGAAGTTGCTGTATTTTCCAAATCAGGTCTGGTAATTTTGGAGAGTAGGTGACTTCTAATTTTTCATTCATTGAGATTTATTTTTTGAGCATTTCTTGGAGTGATAACTTTCCTTGGTAGTTTAAGGGCAATGTCATATTTGCTAATTAAAAGCTCTTAAAATGTATATAGCTGTTAAACACTTGAACCGAATGTGGTTTGTTGAATTTTCAGTGTTGTGGTGGGGAAATCAATCTGGAGGAAGAGGACTTCCTTAATCATACCGATACAATCATTTTCTCTACACAGCTTTTTTTTCTGCATTTCTGGAAGAATAATTTCCCTTCCAGTTTGCATTAGACAAAGCATTTGTCCAAAGTGTGGAGGAGTGTCAGTTTCTCTGGTTGGTTGGAGTTACTAAGAAATGTTGAGTACCTCATTTCCATCTCTTATACATCTCGGTTATTTTATCTGTAATAAAGGGTTAATAATAATAACGATGATGATGATAATAATAATATCTGATTTTTATTTCCCCCCTCTCTTGAAGTGCACCATCACCATGGTAGAGAAGATACTGCCGAGTATCTTTTTCTATACACTGTAAGGTATTACTCAATTTACACTCATTAACTCTTTCCTTAAAGTGCCACCATCCAAAAGATACAAACCAACACTTCCCTATTTCATTCCAAAACTGGTCAGTAGCTGCAAAATGTGATTTCAGATAGCTATCCGGACTAGATGAAAATTCAGTGCAAGTAACAGGGATTAAATTGTAGAGACTGAGATGTGTACTGGCATTTCTTTTCTTATTGTATTAAACTGCTAAAAATTGCACATATTTGTAAGATATCCATATTTATATTAAGTTGTCTGGGTTTTGCAGAAATACAGTGCTTCTGGTGCATTTAATGTCAGTGGGTTTTATATAATTTGCAGAAAAATTGGCCTTATTTTGCAAGAGGTTGAGGATACTCTTGTAATTCACTTGTAAATTTTTTTGGTACATAAAGCCTGGCTTAAGTCTGCAGTGCTTTCAGTTGTCAATGAATCTCTCTGCATGTACATCTATGTGTACTTTTTCCTGTTGACAGATCAAAAAAGTACTTTATTTGGTTACATGATGAATTGCATTAAGTTATTGCTTAGGCAAAGTAGCCAGAGGAAAGGCTTTGGCTTTGCTTGGCCTACACAGTATTTTGATGGCAGCATTGCTGGAGACAACAGTCACTCTTGAAATGGAAGAAACTTGCTTGACTTTCCCCTTGTTTTTTCTTTTGTGCATTGATTGTCAGTGCTGCTGTGCCTTCTGTGTTTAAAGGTTGCTACAGAGAGAGATTCTGGGCTTTTTCTCTTTTTTTTTTTTCCTTTTTTTTTTTTTTTTTTTTGGTGGCTTTTGAGGTTGGGTTGAGTTGGTGCGACAGGAAGAGGACTGCTAGGCATGAGACATTGCACAAGGTGCTTTAGTAATGGGAATCATCTTTTCTTCAGTATTTACTTTTAGAGAATTGCTGCTCTTGCCTCCTTGTGTTGCTGTTAAGTGTTTTCAGTGTGTTGATTTTTCCATGCAGGCTCTGACATTCTGCCAGCCGTGGGATCAGACTCTCCAATCCAAGCCAACTATATAGGCTGTTGCAATTTTAGGATCAGCACTCAGAGAGTTCTGAGGAAATCGTTGCTTGGTTCTACCAGCCCAGCAGCTGCATGAGACTTCAAAGCTCTAGTCTGACACACTGGAGAAATAGTTTTCATTTACAAAAACTCTCGTGTCAGTGCTTATTAGAGAATTTAGATGTTACAGACTTCCTTAGATAGATCATTTCCAGTAGTGATGGCTTGCTTTGAAAAGCCTGTTTGCTTGCCCCTCTGGTACAGTAGTGGCAGCTATCTCGAAAGGAGGAGTCGGACAACCGAGATACCATCTGTACCAACTTGGGGATCAAAACAATTGTCTTTTAGAGAGGTTCTGAAAGGAATTCCAAAACTTGAAGACTGCCACATCTTGCTAACCGGATACTCTGAGTGCTGAATGCATTGACACCTGCCAGTAATGGGGAAAACAATGAGGTGTACGACTTGCTACTGTTTTGAAATGTGCTATATTAAAATGACAAATCTACTTCAAATAGTAGATTGAAGTTCTAGCACCATTGAATTTATATTTTTTTAAAAGATAGAATAATGATGATGCCTGCATTGTAGTGGCTGAATAATAGAGCAGTAGAAGGTTAGGAGAGAAAAAAATGGATTTCCAAATCATCTTGGAAATTCCATTCCCTCCATTATTTTCTTTACAGAGACAACTTGCAGCTTAGCTCATGGTTGTTACAAGATTCAGAGTGGTTATGGCACTGCAGATCTCTTCTAGTGATATTAATCCTGACCATCATAACTAATGATATTAATCCTCTGATGCAAATTTTCTGCTACTGTGATCATTTGTGCACAGTGCTTTAGAGACAGGGGAGGAAAAATGTCAACAACTAGATGGTTACTTGAGGAACATGCAAGTTAAACACCTGACATCTGGTGAGTCACCCTCCAAGTATGTGTGATTGAATGATGGTTAACTGATTGCTGCAGTGGATTAAGACCAAATGTATCTGAAATGTGAAACACTTTATTTTTGAAGGTAGTGAGAAGGGCACTGTAAACACCTATAGTTTACAGACCTTACTACAATATAACTGTCTGCAAAACCCCCCACAGTTGTCCTCAGGAATAGGTTTGTGCATTAAGTAAGTGTTTGTTGTTGCCAAGCAAGTATTGCTGATGTTTTTAAGCACTTTTAAAATGTTGTTAATTGTTTCTAATGATAATGAGCCTCCATAAGAATTGCTACACCTGGCTGTTTTCTGGTTGATTCCTTTTTAATGAAATGACTTGCCCATTTAGAAGTTTCCACGCTATCTTGACTTAAAACTGTATCCGGCCTCTGATTGTAAGAGCGAAATGCAAATGTTGTATCAACACTTTTTTTATGGTCCACATGTTCAGCAAGACAAAGAAGTGGTACAGACACTAAGCAGGTAAGATATTAGCATAAATCACAGTGAGATACGTTCTGTAATGTACATGTGTTGGGAACACACAGGTCAAAACTTCTTTAATCCCTACCCTATCTGATGAAATAGCTAAAGGCAGAGGTGGTTGTTTATCGCAGTGTTTCATTTAGCTGTATCAGCTTCTAAGAGAGAACAGAATATCATCTAGGAAGCCTCAAACAGCTGTTGTAAATAATGAATCATTTCAAAATGTGGTTATGATTGTAATCCTGCAGGATGCAGGTTGGGCCTGGGCATTGACAAACAGGCCTGTTGGAGAGGCAGAATGCCACTTTGTCTCCTGGAGCTGTGTTGTCACTGACCATTAGTTGTACAAGCAGCTGGTTATTCGAGTGCTTAAATATAGATTGAGGACCTTAATAATAAATAGCTATTTAAACCATTGGTGTTTCTAGTACAATACTTAAGCCAAGGTTCTGTTGCAAAAGATGTCTGAGGAAACAGTAATGATAGTATGGATTTTAAAAAAAAAAATAAATCAATGAAAACACAAAGAATGAAATTTTGTGCTGGATTCACTAGCAGTAACTCGTTGCTGGAATGTGAAACAGTAGTCCAAAATTAGTTAAAGTGTTTATAGATGGATTATTGAAATGATGAAGCTGTTTGGAATGTGGGATTTTGAAACAGCTAATCCAGGGCAGTGCTTATGTTTTGGTAGTTTTATAGGTGCTTTTGTATCTTTGGAAGGAGTTATGACCATTGTTTCTGGTATTGTATGTACTTAGTGCACAAGCTTTTGGTAAATTAACATTGTTAGACTTGCATCTTGTTAAATAAACATAGATTGAAACAGATTCCTTGCTGTAAAAACAACCGCATGCAAGCCAACTTCTTTGTGCATGTGGGTTATGTATCATTTCCCCTCAGGAATTAACAACATACCTTGAACTCCACTTTTTAGTTTGATTGAAAGAGAGCGCCTTGCACATAGAAGAATAAAAACTCTTGGACTCTAATCTCTTAATCTTCATAAAATGCTTGAATGTTTAGCTTTGATAATATATGAAACAAATCTGGTGGTCCATAACATTTCTGATATGCATTCCCCTTTTTTTTTTTCCAGCAAAAAGAAATCAAAGCAGACATAAAACAATGTATGACAGATGGGTTGGTGGTAGTGAGAGTTAGCCCTCAAGCATTAAGAAATTCCATAGCTCCAAATCTCCCTTCTAATATGCTAGTGGAAAGTCATTTTGGTGGCCTGGTGATGATTCCTTTGCTGATGTAACATTGTTTTCCTACCAGTGGGATCACCATGCACTTTGTGGACTTCTGTATTAGGCCTTTTGATGCTAGAGAAGAAACTATCCAGGAGTAACGCCAAGAAATGGAATTTTTTGGCTAACAAGCTTGGAGGCAGATCTTCTGAAAAACATGTGGAGTCTTCCCCATGCTTAGGATCAGAAACTGGTTGAGATACAAAACCGGATGACTGAAATAAGGAGATGCACACAGCAGTCCCAGCTCTAGCATAGCTTTTACAGTCAAAGAAACAGCTTTACAAAAAATAAGCTATGCAAGGGAGAGGAAGATCTTTCAGCTCTGTTTCCTACATACGTTTCCAAAAGGAGATAGTTCTTGGGGTCCTGCAGGATAAAAAATGAAACTTACTTCCCTCCCACCTTCCTCCAGGATAGCAGGAGAGAACTGAGCCGGTTTTGGCACGTACTCATAGGTGAGGTGATCTCCAAACATGTTGTAACTACTCTACTATAATTAGTCCCAGTGCAAGGAGGTTCAGCTTCTGGTTTTTAAGTCTCTAGGGCTGGAAGACTGTTTTTTTTTGTTGTTGGTTGGTTTTGTTTTTTTTAGTAGATGCAGTGGTTTGATCTTTCCATTGTAATTATCTCATACAACTAGCATGTCCTGGTTGTCTAAGTGTAGGCAAAATATACGTGTTTTAGAAGTGCTTTCAGCTCTTAAAGCAGGTATTGGCCCTTTGTATTGAACCACTTGTCCTTGATATTTTTCCAACCTTTGGGATCTTACACTGAGATTTAAAAAAAAAATAAAAAATAAAATGACTTCAGAGGAGGATTGCCTGCCTGAAAAGTCTGCTCCAGAAATGCTTGTAGGACCTAATCAGAATAAGAAACAAAGAAAATACTGGGGTTACATGATGTGTGGATTAGATTGGCAGGAAACTGGACCACGGTTAACTTCACTCGTGTGTACTGAAAACAAACCAAGCCCCACACCCACAGTGTGTTGGTCTTGGTCTTTAAAGTTTTGTTGGCAAAGCTCTGCCTTTTAGGAGTGCGAAAACAAGTCATGCCCACAATAGACACAGTTATGCTGGCAAAAAGCTCAGTGTACTCTCTGCCACTAGAATGAAATGCTTTGGCATATGTATTTTATTCCATTCAAGGAAGAGCCTTGGCTATCTCTTCCTTGCCCCCCATCCTTTTTTCTCCAGCCCAGCAGAAACTGTGTCTCCATTAGTGGGCTTTGTGGAGATAACACTGCCGGTGCAGTCCCTTTTAAGCGTTGGTAAGCCATTAGAAGAAGCTGCCGTCATCTCGAATCTTAATTTGTTTCAGTAGATAAAGAGAAAAAATGTTATCAGAGGAGATAGAGAGATCACTTGATTGCAGAAATTGCGTGAAAAGAGTAACACAAGTCCTGTCAGAAGTGCCAAAGCCTCTGATGAGATTCCTTGGGACTTGTCAGTCATAGTGCACTGACTTAACTTTCTCGGTGACATGGTTTTGCCTGGAGGCAGCAGTAAACCCTCAAAATATAACAGGGTATGCTGGCATGACAGGGAGAAGGTCTCAGGGATCTAGGTCTCCCAAGGCTGTGACTGGCTGATGTAAGCTATTACCAAGTAGAAGCTCCAGTTTTGGAGAGATTTTTAATTGTTTGTTTTCTTTTTTAAAAAGAAGAAGTTGCATGGTTTTTGCACACCACTGACTGCACATGGAAGATAAGAAATTGCAGCGGCCAAAGCTTTAGATTTATTGCTGTGGTCAATTTCCTGTTATTTTTAATAGGATACGGCCCCTCCACTTCTAAACTAGCGAGCTGTATCAATGAGACTGTATCATGTTGCAAACCACGCTGGCTGTTGGGTTTTGAACACATGCTCATGACTGGGGTTTGGGCTTCCTAAGCAACATTATATGTGGTTTAACTTTTTGTGTGTGTGTTCATGGACATATTTCAGCTCCCTGTTACGGGAATTTTTAGGAGCCTTGGTTTGGTTTGTTTTAAAGTGGTATTGTTTGACCAGAAGAATTTGTGTAGAGATTTGCTCAGCACAGACAATGGAAGACAAGGACTACCTGATTGTCAGGGCATCTCTGTCCCAGCACTCCAGCCTGGGTCGCTGCATGGTTAGGAAATTGGGGAATTCTTGGCTGGCCGCTGGGAGAGAGATTCAGCCACTTTACAGTGCAGGAGTGGCTGGAGCAGGGGGAGGAAATCTGGCTGGTAAAGATTTAGCAGATAAAATTTGGGTTAAAAAGCAAGGTTTTAGCCAAGGGAAACAAGTATCACGTATCATTATTTTCCCTTGATTAATTCTATTTGGATTATTTGGCTATTTTCATTCAAAAACGTTTTGAACACTGTAAGTAGTCAAAATACACCGATGTTCTTGTGTGATAAAAATAAGGAAAAAGAAAATTGAGCCAGGCACTAACAAAGAACCACAGAGAGAGTCAGAGGAGGGAAATCAGCTGGTCTGTAATTTATAAGGTCTTGGTAGGACTTTGACATGGGGGTGTTAGTGCCATGCATGGGATCCAGCATAACTTACTGAAATTACTCGATGCAGTTGTAATTTGGCAAGCTAAATTCATAATTGTAATTGTTCAGTTGCTATTTCTAGACTTTATACTAAATTTCAAAACTGCCCTTTAAAAAATGCTTTTCTATTTTGTTTTTCAGTTGAACTTTCTACAGACCTTTTGTTTTTTGCTGGGCTTGGGTGGTTACTTTGTCTTCAGACCATCTATTTAAATTTTAGTAGTATTAATGAGCAATGAAGTTAATTTTAGTTGTGTATACTTTAATGTTTTTATTAACCAAGATAATTAAACTGCAAATCAGATTGAACAGGAGGTGCATTTCTGACCAATATTTTACCAAACTTAAAGCCAGGGAGATATATCTCTTGCATTTAGCATTAGCAACTTCTCGGTTTGGACAATGAATTTTTATGTCCATCCTTAGAAAGTCACGAGCCCTGTCATACTTTTGATGTCATCATAATCCAATTATTTTTCCTTTCTCCATCCTTCTGGATAGGATTCTTTTGCCTTCTGTTAATGATATTGTCAACAAATAAAACCAAGCATTTAAGATCATCCCATGATTGCTAATTTGATTTCTTATATTTGTGATTGGTATAGTCCTGTGGGGAGTTCCTATGAACAAGAGCTGAGGAAGCAAACTAAACATCATTTTCAAGTCCAGATGACCTGGAAAGTTTAAATAGGATTCAGCACACCTTGAGGACTGGTAAATTTTTGCCTGCTGATTCTGGACGAGAGATCAGAAATGCAGGGCAGGTTTCAATTCTGAAAGCAAGACAGCAATTCTTGTTTTTATGGATCTCATTAATAGTGTATTTAAAGAATGAAAGTGTTTTATAAATTGCATAATACAACCTGAAGGTATATCTGAATTATAAAGCTTGTTCATAATTGAAATTAGCTAGCTAACTCAGTTGCCAATTAGAGTGTGTAATTCCAAGGAACTGTATTCTGTTGACAGGAGTAAGTTTTTCTGGTAGTGGAGACTAGTGGCTTTGACGAAGGAGAATGCTGCTACCTTTAACAGCTGCTTAAGGCAAATATAAGGGCCTTTTCATATCTTCATTTTGGCATCAATTTTCCAGCACTGATACTCCATTTATAAGGAGAGTCAGGCTTTTTGCTCCAGAACCTATAACATACAGGGATTGTATCCATTTTCTTTTTTCAGATGCTTGCCTTTGTTTACTGGGACCTCTTCATACAAAAACAATGTGTGTTCTAATGAACACAAATATTTCCCTTTAAAGGTTTCAATATGTTTATGGTGTTGGCTAAAGCTAAAGTAGAAAATAAACTTTAAAATTCAAGCATGCATGATTTGTTTTTACAGTTAGAATGGGAAAGAATTTATACTTAGCATCCAAAATATTTTAAAACAGTGCATCTCCAAAGTTCTTCTGTAGCTTTGTGTCAACAGAACATGCATTCCCCACAGAAGCTTCTGTGTTGCCAGTTCTAATTAAAAAAAAAAAAAAGCTTTTTTATTTCCTTTTTATTTCCGAAAACTCTTTACTAGTAGTGTCCTGTGTTTCCTGACTAGATCGCTTACTCACGCAGGTCTGTTGGCTGCTTATAGTGTTCCAGACCATCTATGTTTATATCCAGGTATTTGTTTTGGGAACTGTGACTTTCTTTTTTTCTCAGGGAAAAGAAATAACACAAATTTCAACTCTCTCTTGGATTTTTTTTTTTTTTTTCAGTCTGTATTCCCTTTGTGATGTTCATAGTACATTTCACATGCTGGATTTTACTTCTTGTTGGTTGCAAGAACTATAATATGTGATGAAGTTATGCTTGCATGCAATAAAACTATCTAGCTCTCTGCTTCAAATTCTAGATATGAAAATCTCCCAGTTAAGTTCCTGAAGACTTCTGGCCAAATTCTGTAAGCCAAAATCACAATGACTTTGGGAAAAAATGCATATAAATTACATGCAGACATTGCACTTCCTTTCATGGAGTCATAATAATGCCAGTCTCTGTGCTTACCAACACGACATAGGGCTTGAAAAAGGCTGCGAAGGCTCTAAAGGCATTATACTTCTCAAAACTTTTCCATTTTAGAAAAATTAGCTTATCAAGCTGGCAATAAGATGTGATGGCTTTGACTGTAGCCAGTCCGTTTCAGATGCAGAGCTCACAAAGCCTTGTTTCCCTCATGGGCACTTGCCCAACGCAGTCCTTACTACCTTCTGTGCACGTCATGTACTGCCATAGTTCCTTTCTGTATGACTTGTAATAACTATTTGTTTCTTACCATCTTTTTCGCCGCTGCTGGAGCAGGAGAACTGTTTGTCTTTCTAAAATTAGATATCCATGGATACGTATAATATTTTTCTGTTTAAACTTGGCAGTTTAAATTGCGTATGGAAAAGAAAAGTGTGTTCCACTACAGGAAGTCTGCATGCTGTATTCTTCATTTACAGAAGAATAAAATGTTACATGGAATATTTCACTCTTTGTTCTGTAGAAGGAAAACAATACTTGTAAAAGTAGATTTATACTAATGTCTACAGCCAGACTGTTCCTCTGTTTTCATTGTGCAGTATTCAGGGTACCACCCTATGAAGGGAAGCTAACTATATATGGGATATGGCTAAGGCACATAATTTTAATACCACTTGAGAGTTTTTATATCGTTCCTGGCTTGTTTCTCCAACTGAAGGAGGATGTTCAAACCTCTCAACTGTGTGGACCATTCTTTAACATAGGTCTTATTGCCTGAACATCTCCTTTCAATTCTAGAGATCCCAGATAATCTTGTCTTGTTTGTAATTTCTTAATGCTTCACAGGTAGCTGTAGTAGTGGCAGGAAATATTGTAGTAAATTATTACTTTTCTTGGCTATAAAAGTAGTTAATTTTGTTTTCTAGAACCCCTTAAGGTGCATAAAAACTGTTCCCAGAAAAAGCAAAGTGAGAAATGGGGAGGCTATTTGACGTCTAGGATGGCAGGCAGTCTTGATTCCAGAATGGACTACTTCACCTTGTTAACTTTTTGAAACTACTGTAATATTTTTCTCATCTGTACACAAATATATTATTCTTACTTCTGTGAGGTACTAAATGACAGCAATATGCTAGTGTGAACTTATTGTCATGGAGTGGTATAATTGCTTTCTTCTGCTTTCTGAATAATAGCCCACATAAATAGAGTAGCCTGACTCCTGAAAATCGGTAATGAGCAGTTACGTACTGTACCTCCGTACTGAAGGAGCTAAAAGATAAATTAGGGTTGAGGTGGTTTCTAGCATTGTTTTTGGTCGGTGGTAAAAGTCCCAGATTTTTGTGCATTTTTTTTTTCTGTTAAGAACACAAGTTAGATGAGTTGGAGTTGCTTTTTACTAGCTCTCTACAGAAAAAGGTAGATGAGCTTTGGCTGCAGTGGAAAAAAAGAGCAGCCTTAATAGGCAGAGGAGTTCAGAAGAGTCTGGTCTTCTAAACTATGTGTGTTACGTGGGATTCATGCCACTCACTGTTTTACTTCTTCAGAACACTTTTGAAACTTGTATAAATCAGCCAGGAGCTGGAAAGTTTTTTGCCCTTTTCTATCTGCACTGAAGAAATGTTTTCTCTATGTTCTTTGCTTATCTCTGCCAACATTTTTTCTTTTTCTCCCCACTCTCTCACCACTTTATGCCAGGCAAAGTGATGGGTTTTTTCCCACCTGCAAACTAAATGTGTGCTCTAGCTTAAAAGAAAAAAAAAATTTGGTTTTTTTCTTCTCCTATAAGGCTGAATACTTTCATATGTCATGGTAATGAGAGGGTGCTATTTGAGTCTTACTAGCAGGCAAAACATTGTTTAGCCCAGTGACCTGAAGAAGGGATCCTGCAATATGAACTTGATCTTGTGGCTCTACTAATTGATTTATTTCAATTTCCATTGTGAAAACATGGTAGAATATTTTGTGCTGCCCTTGTCACTGTCAAAAGATGTGTATCTGCCAGCGCATACATCCTACTACCAGTTAAAGTGGTTGGTTTACTTGAGTGTTTAGAGATAGTAATGAAGGATTTTGAAATTTGTCTGTCATGAGTAGCTGGTGTCAGGATGCTCCATCTCCCAAGCTGGCACACACTTGCTCCAGTAAGAACTGAAGATACCTGTCACTTGTAAGAGTTTGATTCACTGCAGGTTATTGCTGGCACAGCTAGGTTACCGCTCTCAATAGCCGTGAACAGCTAACCCTGTGATTTGCAGGAGCTAATGGTTCGGATGGGATAACGTGGTTAGAAAGAGGAACAAGTCCTTTCATAGCATGGTGTTTAATGGTCCCCAGTGACACTTTATTTGGAAATTAATGACGATTGATTTCCTCTGCCAGGACACCTGATGGAGTAGGAGGATCACAACAAGAAAAAGGTTCTTGGACTTAGATTTTCTTTCTGTGACCTTTTGGGATTCCCTGTCAGTCCTCTATCTGTGAGGGTTTGTTGTTTGGTTTAGCTTGTTTTGGTTTGGATTTTTTGTTTGTTTTTTACCTATTAGCTTTTCTTCAAAATTCCACTTTTTTTTTTTCCTTCCTCTTTCTTGATATAATTGTGATGTTTATGCTTGGATATTTTGCAGTATTCGTTTTCCAGTTGAATTCTAGGCTTTGTGAGTCTAATAGCTTCATAATATTTTTGGCACAAACTGTAGTATTAAGGGCCAGCTGTATTTTACTCTGACAAGTTTATATATCAAAATTCAGAAAAAAGACTGAAAAAATGTAGCGTCTTGATTCTGGGGTATGTAATCAATGGTTGCCAATGAAAAGTGATGTTATGGAATCCCATAAGCATATGACCATATTCCATCAAATCTTGACTTGTGACTGAAGAGAAACACGAAGGTATGCGAGTAGTCATTTAAGCACACTTCATGTTTCTTGCTTCCAGAAACTTTATAAAAATAGCCAGGTACAATAACAATAAATTCATTATTCTTGCAAGGATATCCTGAATTTGACATGCCAGTATATGACTTTGAACTTCAGTCCTACTTAGAAATGGAGGTTGTTTTGAAGATAGCCCTTCAGAAGGATTCTCCTATTTATGCTATGTGAATGCCTGTGTTATATTTAGGCACTGAAAATACTTTTGGACTGAGTGTCCTGTATTCTGCAGTGGCGGGGAGTGGCTGGGGAAGATATGAGCTGTGCTTTTTTTCATGAAGATACTTAAAACTCTTTTCCAGCCATCCTGTTCCCTCCTAGAGGGTCAAGGCTGAACTCTGCTGCCTCCAGTCTCCCTCCTACAAGAGCAGGTTATAAACTCTCCTTATGCTGAGGTGCGGGACAGTGGTTTGTACTGCAAATGTAGCTTTTATTTAGCTGAAAGGGAATACTTTAATTCTGCCATAATTGAGTTGGATACTTTTCCAAACCAAAGCAAGGCAACGTCACGTCTTCATAATGTCTACTGTGTGGTGGGCTTAATTTCTTCCTTTTTTTTTTTTTCTTCTTAAGTAGATCCAGTGTGAACTTGGAAAAGGAGATCTGAAGGCCTTGAGTCAAATTTTGTATTTTCTTTATAGTCTGTGAGTATCAAGAGGGAAGAGCAGACCTGGTGCTCTCTCTGAGCTGAATCGCACTTCGCAGCAATTGTCAACAAATTGCAGGAGTTTCTCATTCCTTACTCTGCATGGTCTTTGTAATGGCTTTATCTGTGACTTCATCCCTGGCATCAGTTCTGTAAATAATTACCCCATGACCCTTTAGTCCTTAGTAACTCTTTCAAAAGCACAGCTAATCATTTTATTAAAAAGGCAGACCGGTTAATTCTTGGCAAGTTTGTCTCAGAGTCTTGTCTCTGCAAATGAAAATGATGAACTTTAGCAGTAATAAATAGCTCGGGTGGAATTGCAGCGCACTGGCCGCTTGGTGCGAAGCGCTTCTCGTTCCCTTTCCACTGACACTGGTGCCTCGTATGCGGTAGATCTTGCTGTAAGACAGCATCATGTGTGGTTTTGTCTGCTCCGTTTTTTTCATCGCATAGAGCAACTTACTATTCCGTGATAACAGGAATTTGTGTTACCACAGACTTGTCTTTGTGGTAAATTGTTGAATAAAACGCACACCGGTATCACATCTTGGTCTGCAGTTTGATTTCTGTTCAACTTGTTGCCAGTCTGCACTGCTTCTAGAAAGGCTGTAGTTGGAGCCATGCCTCCCTCCCACGCTGCAGAGGTACAGGTTAATTGATTTTGCAGGAGTGGTGGCCACGCTTAACAGTGCTTCAGTAGGCATGAGTGTCTCCACAACTGTCAAGGACAGATTTTGCTTGCTTTTGTTTAGTGCAACCCGAACATCTGTATGGCATTGCCTACTTCTGCAGTAGAACTGGGGACTATGAAATGTAATTTCCTTTTTCTTCAAAATGGATGTAAACATAAGGTTCCTTGCTATCCATCTCATAGCTTGTGGGCTTGCTGTGCTAAATCATTTAGCTCCTTTAAGATGCGAGTGTGATCTGTTGTCCATGTCCACATTAAGCTGCAGAGGAATGTGAATATCAGGCTTCAAGTTAAAGAAATTAAATGCTTCCAACTTGCTAACCAGAGACAGAATTACTGGAAAGGCTGTACCACGTGGTCTTTCTCCACTCATTTTATTTTTGTTCCTTGTTTCCTCTCTTTCATCTCCCTGCATTGCAGTTAATGCTGAGTGTAAACATTAGGGGTACCTCATCTCCTTAGATTTCTGCAAGTCCAATTATGTGATACCAAACAAGAGAACGTGATATGTATGTTTTTTATTTTACTCCACCTGTTTAGGTTTTGTACTTACTTATAAGAAAATAAACTTACATAGTCTATATGTAATATTTTTCTTTACCTCCATTCAGTAGCACTTTAATGGCCACTACAGCAGATCAAAGGCTTCTTTGTGCCACTTTGATATGCACATACAATAAATACACCTGCCTGTGGTCATATGGAAGATGTTTTGATTTTGTGCAAGTTGTGTTTAGATCTAGGTTTCTTTAATAAATTGTGCAATTTTAAATTTGGAGTAACCTTACTGTTTTTCATATGAGAGCTGAAAGTCGGACTGATTTCTGTGTTTAAAATCTGAATTGCTTGTAGAAAACAGCCAAACAAGAAAATGTTAATGTTAGGAGTTAATGTTTGTCTGCATTTTGATATACAAAGTCTATTTTGTGAGCTAAGGAGGGTCACAAGCTAACAAGTCAGTTTTGGCCTTCGTTGCTCTAGTCGTATGCTAGAATATTAACATAAAAATGGATTAATCTGAGCAAGCAATAAAGCTGTTTTATTTTGAAGAAGAATTCTTTTCAGCTCATGACTGAGTAAAATTTTCTGCAAAGCATTTTTTACCTCTCAAGTGTTACAAAGCAACTACCTTCTCTAATAGGGTCAGTTAACAAGAATTAGGCTGTAATCTCATTAAAAGCTGATACCCTCAAGTATGATTCCAAATAAAGCTATCATCATATGTAAAGCGTCAGTATTTTGTCCAGACTTACAGGGAAAGGTAGCAAAGCATTTATTGAGGCACTATTATGAAAGCTGAGCAAAGAATGGCATGCCACAGTTTTTAGAATTTATTACAGTGGTTTTGAGTATAAAGCTGCAACTGGTATTTTACACTCCAAAACTAATACAGTTTTACTAGCCTTCAGTGTAAAGCTGTTCTCTTGAGTAGAATTAATGACAAATAAGATGTTAGAGGAAATAAGCAGCCAATCCAAACTTATCTATTATAGTACTATTATAACTGAAAAAGAAAAATTACACTTTGGTACAGTGAAACAATATGGGATTACAGTTTGCACAATTCCTTCTTCTGTCAATGCAATTAGCAGCACTTACTGGAATGCTGTGAAAGTAAATTCATAGTATTTTTTTCTCCCAAGCTCCTTTGAAAGCTTTTGAAAAACATACTAGTGCTGCAGGATTCATATTGATAGCTTGAGTGGTATTTGAGGTGTAAGAGTTTCTCTGCTAAAAGTTATTAGAACAAAACCATGACATGTCTTGTTAATAATATCTCAGTTCCTATGTGCTGTCTGTAATACCCAGGTAAGTGTTTTCAAATCTTGTTTATCAATACAGTCTGCAACAGAGATGAAGGAAGAACACAGAGGGCTGCTCACAGAGAGGGGTCCTTTTGTAGCCTTGTAATTCTGAGACACCAGTCAAAGAAGTCAGTCGCTTCAAAGAAGGTCCCCCCGTCGCCCCCCTTTAGCCATAAATCTTACTTCTAAGTATTTTGACTGTTTCAGGCTAGTGTTTAAGCCCACACAGTGGGCACAGGAAAATAATCCTTTAATACAGAAAGAAAAGTACCATTAGCTCATTTCCGGCAGCTATTCTGTATTTCAGATGAGGTGTTTTGCTGTCGAAACAAATGCAGTTATTCATGGACTGTGGCTGCGTGATTTACGTCAAGGCCTATATTCAGTAAAAATAACAGATTTACTTTCTTCATGCATGTGCCTGCAATATAATCCTCCTTTGATAGAACTTGAAGGAATTTTTTCAGCATTTTGTAGCATCGATGTTTTAATATATTGAGTAGTGGAGAGGCTTTTTTCCGTGCAAGTTCAAAAGTTCGTGTTATGATCTTGTATGAAATGTCTACTTATGTAACTAAATGTGCCCAGTTGTGGGTTAGGATGTACAGTGTGCATGCTTTTGAAATTTAATTTTTCCCCTCTCTCTCTCCCTCTCTCTCCTCACTTTCTCCTCCACCACATCACACTTGGCTCTTGTTGCTTGTCTGAAGCCACTCTTCCTCCGTTGCGTTGTCCAAGTTCGTTATCTAACACTCCAATGGGATTAATTGAACTTCTCTTGAGAAGCAGACCATTGCTCTGAACTTCAAGAAACTGGACAAAGTCTTGTTCTTACTGTAAGCCTGCAGGTATGGCTCTTGCTTCACTTGGCACCAGTCTGGTTACTGACATCAGTGGGGGCAGCGCTGGATCTCATTCCCGTAAGGAAAACAGGCAGATTTGCAGTTTGGAGGGGCCATCACACTGTTTACATTTGATTTGTTGCAAGTTTCTGCTCATTTGAAAGACTTTATATATAATCTTCCAAATATATATATTAGAGGAAGTGAAGGAGAATGGGAGGTACAGAAACATGGCCACCGTTTGAGTAGAAGTTGTAGAAACTCGGTTGTATAAGCCGTATTAAAATCAGGAGAAAGACAGGAGCCAAAATACCACACCTTTATCAAGTGCATAGGACCATATTTTGCTGGGGTAACATACCTTCCCGGCAGGATCTCAGCCGAGAGCAGCATTGCGTGAATGCAGGTAGGCAGCTTCCAGTATTCATCTGGCGCTGGTGCGGTGGTACCCGTGAAACGAGCTGCAGGCAGATCTTGCCATCTCACAAGTGTCGTAGCTATTTGCTTCTTAATCTCCAAATGCTGTCTTGTCACTGTGCCACTTGAAACTGCAGCCAGCTCTTGCGAATAGGTATTTTTTCATTAAAGCAGGATAGGTGATGTTTGAACTACTCTTGTCTTTATTTTTAACAAACTTTTTTATTGCATCATTTGACATTATAGAGCAACTGGAACCAGTTTGTGCTAGTGGATGTTTTTAACTAGTGTGAACGCACTGGGGTGTATAATTTTACTCTGTATCTGATACTTGCTCTATTAGAGCTATTGCTTCTGCTCTTCATGTTATCCTGTGTTTAGAACTTTTACTTTACTTTTACTCATGTCTTTGTAACATGAGAGAATAATGAAAACACCCTGTAAGAAGTTTTTCTGTGGTTTTTACAAAGTGTATCCTTCATTGTTTTTATAATGGTTTTGCATGCCTATCAATCACTTTTAGCAGGAAATGTAATCTCTTAAAATCACTATAGTTCCAGCAAGTCTGAAGGAGTTGAAAACTGTTCACAAAGGTGACTAACCGAAAGGAAAAGTAAATGGCGCCGATACTATGTTGCTACTGATTACAGCCAGTGGCGTAAAATAGGGACAAAACCTGAAGAATCCTGTCAAATCTTTGGAGAGTCACTTGAATATAATTGATTTTAAATAGATGGCCCTTACAATAACAGTTAGATTTTCCTGATCTTTGATTGCTAGAAGTGTTTAGTGAAAATTTAGGATGCGGGACCTTGTGCCTTTGGTGCCTTTTCTGAAGGGTGACACTTAAACAGGTGCAGTACCAGGTCTGAAAGGAGGATGTACCAAAATGCCGGTCTCACTTTTCTTCTGAATGGTTTGTCCATGTGGGAAACATAACTCATCTAGATTTTGCAATATTAACTCCTCTTATGGACAGTCAATTACAGAATAAATTGCTTTATTTTGAAAAAAAAAACAATTTAGTGCAAAATTAATTGGGTATTTCAGAGAAAGTAACTTTTATTTCTTATTTTATTTATTATAACATAGCTTTATCATACAGGAAGAACAGGAATGTGTTCTGGGGAGTTCCCTTGCCTGCTGAGACCAGGAGCCTTCCTTGGGCTGTGATTTCACAAACTGCTCAGCTGACCTGACTGACTGCTGTCAATTAAGGCAGAACCACTCTTATTCTTCCTTCTCTGAGCTGTGTGGTTTTGCTGTCATCCCTGCGCCAGGTGAGCTACTCATGCTGGGCTCCACCTTGAGCTATTTAAACTCACTAACCAGCTGAAAAGCATCCTATTCTTTTACTAAGCTAGGGAGGTAAAGCCGCTCAACCAGGAGGAGGTCCCAGCAGATTTCCAGAGCTGGCATAAGACAAGCTGTGATGATGTGCTCTGGAATTGAGGAGGTGGGAGCGGGATGGGGAAGACAAAGCAGGACCTCCCTCCCATTCCTGGCAGTAGTGAGCTCTTAGATGAGACTGCCTCAGGTACAAAACTGCATCCTTGGACAGGTGCCATCCAGGCACTGATCACTCTTGGCTGTGTCTAATTTGAGGTCTTGCAATAACATAGCCAAGGTGTGAGAAGGTTGTAAATGGTTAACTGCTGTACCCTGCAGACCTAAACCCTGCAGGGGCAGAGAGCTGGAGCTGCTGCAGACACCTGGCATGGACAGACAGGCATTTCCTACTTGGGAAGGAAAACTACTGGGGTCTGGCATTTTGTTTTGTTTTTTTTTAGCTGTAGAACACAAAAGTTCTACAAGGTGTGCAGGTGAGTGGTTAAAACCTCCAGCTTCATTACTGGTATTCTTGTGGCTTAAAACTGATCACAATGGCAACCCAAGCGTCATTTAGATATGTTACTTAATGCAGACGTTACTCCTAACTTGAATGCTTACACTAAAAAAGAATCCTTCATCAGTAGTTGCATTAGAAAGACCTGTTGGATTGTTGAGGGTGTTCTGGAGAGATGAGTAAGGAAGTAATGGATAAGGTGCTAATTTGCAGCTTGGGAAGTTCACATCTGCTCTGTGATAGAGACGGTCAGATGCTGACTTAGTGAGGTCATTGACAAAAATACTTGGTACTTGTGGACCTTGATGCAGAAGAGTAATTAGGTGTCTGCCTGACATGTGTATCCACAAAACTCCATAGTTCAGTGGATGCACAAGAAAGATATTTTTACAAAAAGAGTGGTGCTTTATCAGGGGAGGAGGGAATAAAAAAGGGTGCACCTACAAACATTTATACACTTCAGAGTGAGTGAGTACATGTTCTTGCAGGTATTGCAACAAAAGAGAAGAAAGGGTGGAATTTTAGCTGGTGTGAATTGGAATGTTTCTTTTGATTTTATTTAAACCTCGCTAGATGTTTTATTTGGACTAATGAAAGCGGAATCCGACCCAAGTTAGATACAGTGAAAACACACGACAGCTTAGATAAAAATATCTGTTACAGTAAAGATAGATCTGATGGAAAATGGACGTTTTCCTGGGAAGGGAAAGCTGTGATGGAATTGGGAAAGCAGAAATGCTAACTGGGATGATTTTTGATCTTTGGCCACTGTGAATTGCTCTCTGATGACGTACAGTGGTAGTAACAGTAGCAGTTGTCTTCTGCTTTGAATGTCCTAGAGAGTCCTTGGCATCTGTTCATGCATACAGGCATAGGATCTCTAGATGCTTAGGCATTTTTAAAAAGTTCCGCATAGGATATTACAATAGTTATAAAAACAAAATGAAAGTACAATTTGACTCTTCTTCCAGAATGTAAAGGTGAGAGTATTATCGGTTTTGTTACTATTTGGATTAGGGTAATATTTAAATACCCCCAAGAATTTTTAAAGATTTAAATGCCTGAGGATGAGGTCCATGTCTTGCCAGGGACTGTATAAACAAGCAGTTGAAAACAGTGGCCTTGCAGCAGGCGGCTTGTATTATATGAGGATTAAAAACCCCTTTCATCTATCTGGAGATGAATTTGACTCCTGAGAGTTTATCAGGCTTTATGGGAATTCCACCCATACCTGAGTTGGATACAGACACCTTGTTAGGCACAGAAATATGCCTTGCTGTGCTCTACCTGCCTGAAACTCTCACATGAGAGCAATCAAGGGAGAGAAAGCTATTTCACAGGGAGAGATATCCTCTAAACAGAGCTCAACTAGATGAAGATGGATTGTGCCAGACGTCCTGTCTCCCATACACTGTTATTTTTATTCTTCCCTAAAACTGTAGGCTAGCACACCACTTGCAGCTTACATCAAATGCTGCGGTCTCGCGCCCAGCCCAGGGTTACATACTTCTGTTAGGTGTGCTGCTGCTCCTGCAGTGCGAGGAATGCTGGAGGGCTGCCACGCGCTGTTGGTAAATACAGGCTGCAGTTTGACAGTAATTGCTTTCTTCCTGGAGTTTCAGAAATTACGTACAAAAGCAAATGAAGTGAGAGAAGGCATTCTGCTTTAAGTGCATTTCATATCAGAGGCTATTTATTTTCTTACGCTCCTTTGAATGTGGTACAGTTAAATATATGAAGTCTGTAATAGATGAGCAAGTCACGTACTTGGAAATGTCCTGAGAGTTACCTTGGCCTTCAATATTTATAAGCCTTCCTTCTCTCCTGGCCTTTAAATACATTTAAGGAAGCAGGAGAGTGCCCTGTGACTGGAGCACTGCCCTTCACCTCACAAAGCAGCTTCTGCTCTATGGCTTCTTCCTCATGAAACAGCTAGCAGCTTCCCGTGCTCCCTTCAGTCCGTCTTACAGAATCGATTTGGTTGGAAGAGACCTCTGGGATCATCGAGTCCAACCTTTGCCCTAACACCACCATGTCAACTAGACCATGGCACTAAGTGCCACGTCCAGTCTTTTATTAAACACCTCCAGGGATGGTGACTCCACCACCTCCCTGGGCAGCCCGTTCCAATGCCCAATGACCCTTTCTGTGAAGAAATGCCTCCCAATGTCTAACCCAAACTTCCCCTGGTACAGTTTCAGACTATGCCCTCTTGTCCTGTCTTTTAAAACTATGAACAAAAAAATCTGGCCAGCCCCAGCTGACTTTGGGAGAACGAAGGAAAGATTTGATTTATTTTTTTTTGTATTTCTGGCTTCTTTTTGGTTTAGGTTTGGAAAAGGTGTAAAATATTCATTTATTTGCTTTTTGTGCACTAGTGGTTTGACCTGGTTTCACTGTAATGTCTCAAAGAAAAAAAAATTACTGTTTTGGAAAGGCACAGATTTTTATCTGCATCAGGTAATTTCAACCCATAGGGAAATTTTATATTTTATACAGAAAATAACCAAGTTTTCTTAAAAATCAGAAGTAATTCTGTGTTTACGTATCACGGTGTGAATCTGACCTTGTTCTGCATGCGGGACTGGCCAGTGAAGAAGGCTGGTTCCTAATAGGTAGCGCTACTGCTCCAGGTCGTGATTAGCCTTTTTCTCCCTAAACCATTACAGCTGTGCCATCTGCGGCTTGAAGCTGTTTCGGTTTGGTGCCCAGCGTTGTGCTTGGAAGATATTCCTGGTTATATGAGATAACGGGTTTTTCCCTACCTCTGTGTATGTGAATAACAATATTCTGTTGCTGAATGATGGGGGAGTGGTACCTCTTGAAACCTCTTTTTTTTATAGGGAAGGATTTCTTGCAAGAATGCCTAATGATTTCTCCTCTCTCCCCTTGCAAGATGCAGCAGTGTTGTGGGGGAATCAAATACCGTTGGAGAGCTCATACATCCATGTCTGCTGCCTTTGCACAGGCAGTATGCTGATAAGGCTTCTGTGCGAAGTAGGGAGTGAGGTGGGTAAGCATGTCTTGAGCTGAGACATAGTCTATATCAGCCTCCGTCTTTAAGCTGCTTTCTAGTGAAAGCTGTTAAGAGAACTTATGTTATGCTTGGAATGAGATCGTTGGTTAAAGGTTTAGTTTTATTGTGTGTCAAATCTGTTTTCAGTCTTTGTTCTATTTTGCCACCTTTGGTCTTCACCATTCCACAGCCATTGACTTTATCCATATGGCTTTTTCAAGTACATAACATACGTAGGATTCCAATGTCTGTGATAGCAAAGGGGCTTGCTCATTGTTCAGGTTTTTTTCTTGGTCTGCTGGAACAGGGGAATACTAAACTTTATCAAGAATCCACGAAGATAATATATCTCTTCATCTCTGCACTGATGAAAACGGATTTAGGATAGATGCTTTTTTCAAAAAGCTGGTTTGATTTTACATTTTGTACACAGGTTTTGTCATCAAACTGTTTTAGAAGAAATGTTTTGCAGAATTGAGTTTGTCTCAGATGAGCATGCACTGAAAGGAGTTAAAGGTTTACAATGCAATCAGAGTGCTCTGCTGGCCTGGTCCTGCACCTGGAAATTATATTGCCTTTTCTGGCCCTGAGTGCATCTGTATGCCTTAATGGCCCTGACCAGCCTCACCTGGGGCTTCCACCCCACCCTCTGCCCACAGGTCTGGGATCTCCATTTCAGGTCACCTGGGGGCTGTCAGCCTCTGCCTGAGCTATGTGGTTGGTGGTCTCCAGTCCTGTCTCCTGCTGCTGGAGCCCCCAGCCAGGGCTCCCTGAGTGGCTTCTAGACCTGGTTCAACATCGGCCATGCCTGGGGCTGCTGAAGGACCCATTTGCAGTGCCCTGCTCTGCTCATCTGGCTCATCTCCTACAGGACTGTGCTGCGGTGGGCAAGAACGCTGTCCTGCTGGGGTCACCCTTGGCTCCCAGTTCGTCCCCACTTGTGGGGCAGCCCTGCTTCTACTGTTCCCTGGCATGGACACTCCTGTCTAAGTATTTAGTCTCTCGGACTATTACTTTCTGAGATACTTGAGAGTTTTAGTACCGTGCTTTTGTTTTTCAGAGGAACCCTATTTCAACTTCTGATTTTGAGGTTTCACTTCTGAATTGATATTTGCATTAGATACCAGTGATGGCTCACTTATAGATGAGTGGTTAGACAGGCAGGTAAATTGTTTGTGCTTCTGCAAAGTTTGTTTTGGTTTGGTGTTTTTTTCTGTAGCTTTGGTTTCTGGGAAGTGGTTGAGGGACATTAAGGTTTTTTGTTTTACATGCCTACAAAGTGTGTACTTTAACTGAAAAGAATTTCTATTTAGCGGAATGTTTAAATTCCCAAGCTTATGCTCTAAATAAAAACCTTGTTCAATTCGGCACACTTGTTAAAGTAAGCTTAATTTGCAAAGAGCAATTGTTACACAAATTTGAAGTGGGGGGGGAAGGGAAGAAAGAATCTAAAATAATCGAAACATTGAACAAAAATAAAAGTAACCAAGGTTTGTAAAGAGCTCACTCTAGTTTCTTTTCAGAAAAATAAATCCTTAAATAGAAGATATCAGTTTAAAAGTTGTCATGCCTGCCTCTTTCACATCTGAAATATTCTTAAAAGAAATCCATTTTTAAAATTAGAGTACGTTGATGATTATCTAATGACCTGTTTATAGGCTTGCTTTAGTTTCACTGGTTTGGTTTTGGTTTGAGTGAAAGTATGAGTTGGAGGAGGGAAGTGTTGTGGATGCCTGCATAGTTGGGTTAACTTGGTTAGGGACATTGCTGCTTCTTGGCAACCCTTTAACCAGGGAATGAGACCCTGTGATGGTGTAATCCTTCATTTGGAACACCAAAACCCTTCTGTCTCTGATCATCATCTACTTTTTTCAGTCGTCTACAAAATAACTGTGAGTAAAAAATGGATGCTCCTGATGCTTTTAACATTATACAAGCATAAAGAACCTTGTTTGCTTTAGGAACCTGTAAGTCACCAGGGCCTTTGAGATCTTATTTAGAAAGCTTACCAGAAGCTTTCTAAGTGTTAGCTTGACAGAAAACCCAAGTGGAAAGTTGGTCAAACATCCAGAAGATGTGTAAACTGAAAAGCTGGACATGTGCATTGAATTGAGAAGCAATAGTTGTTACAGGCCAGGCCAATCAGAGCTCTTTTAAGCTGTCTCAGCTGTGCCATCCTAATTCATTCTTTAACTGGAAACTAGTTTAATTGTGACTGATTTAATTTAGATGTGAAAAAGCAGTCATTGGGCATTCAAGTATATTTAAGTGAAATGAAAAAGTAACCCAAACAATATTACACAAAGTGCATCTGTTAATCCATTTGTATGTCGGTGTCTTTAGAAAATGGTGCCAGCTGATCAATCTCAGCAGAATTGAGGGAAAATTCCCATTACTATACTACTTTTTGAAAAGTTGGAGAAATACTGGCCTTGTTTACCTAAGCATATGATATAACTTAGAGCAATTCATTTGCAATCCATGTCGACATTTCCATTACACAGGAATTGGTGGGTTTATTCCAGAAGAGCATGTTTGCACACACATCTTCTGGGATGGCTTATCCTGTCATAGATGTAGCGTTCAATGTGCCAGGTCGGCAAGGCCAATCTTTTTTTTTTCTTTTTTTTTCTTTCCTAACATTGATTTCATCTTTAGGCTACTACTAACTATACAATTACTATACAGAGGATGGCTTATATTCTGCAAGGAAATGTGTGCAACTAACAGTAACGAAAGAAGGTTATTTTTAAAAAATTGAATTGGCTAGCTAAAACTCTCCATATGTCCAACTTAGAATAATCTGTAAAGCCAGAGGCTGAATAAAAATGCTGTTCTTGATAAGACGTAGTCCTCCACACCCTTCCTTCTCTGTAATTTCCTTCCGTTCTTCCCAGTTTTCAACTTTATGCTGTAGTTTTGGATAGGTTGGTCAGCAAGGTAGTTGCCAAATAGTTGGCTAGGAATTACAGCGGTAGCCTGGCCTGTGTGTTTTAGTACATAGATCTGCTGCCGTTCTCCTGAGTGGTGCTGGACAAGCTGGCTAATGTTTGTTTCAATTCCTCTTCTGTGAGTCATGGGCAACACATCCCTGCCTCATCAGATTGTTGTGAGGATGTATTCATGTGTCTTTGGCTTCTGATGTTACAGCGATGCAAGGTATAACAGCGCTCTCATGCAATCATGTGAAAATAATACATTATGTTTGTATCCATGAAAGTTAGAAATGGGAAATTAAACTACAGCAGCTAATTTGATAGGTTTGTTTGCACTTCAGTCAAAGAGCATGTGCCCCTTCTCAAAGCATCCAGGCTTTTCTCTGGTGAAGATAGTAGACTACCAGGGTAGTCACACATGTAACCAGTGAGAGGTTGCTTGTGGTTTTCTGTTTGTGTGAGGTTTTTTTGTTTTGTGTTGCTTTAACCCCCTATCAAATGCCAAGATATACTGGCTTTGGAAAATACACTTAATCAAATATGTGATAGTTATGTTTCTAGTGTAATGATAAACACTGTAGACAATCGGACTGCTTTTAATAATCTTCATAGTAACTGCATGCAGTAAAAAGTGAAAACAGCTGATTCATGCAGTTCTATGTCAAATGATAGATGTGAGCAATGTACTATCTGTTTGAAATGTCACATTCAGCTAAATGATACGTACTCTGCTGGCAATGCTTTCCATTGCTCCTCTTAAGAAGCAAGGAAATGGGAGCTAGTTTTTGTTGCAGTACTATTTGTTGAGAGAAATGGACTTTTAAATGCCAGCGTTGGTATCCCCCCATCTTTCTCCAGAATATTCAAACAAAACCAGGAAGGCTTGGTAGCAAGTAATTTACTTGTTGTTTCGTTCCTCTCTGTGTGTGGAAAGTGACATTTTAAAGCTGGTTATGCCAGTGCAAATGCTTTGTTTTTGTTTAGCTTGAACCTGCTCCTAACTAAACTTTTTTATTTTGGAAGAAGAAGTGGATCTTGCAGATGAGGATCATAGCTTCTTAAATGTTATTATTTCTGTATCTCTAGTTCTTCTGTCTACGTTGTATTTTGGCTTAACAGTTGCACATGTCCCTGATAAATTTTAGAAGTAGTAATTAGAGACAATGTCTAGAATATGTGTTCTCTTCCTCCCACTCGGTGTTATCTTGGTCTCTGACAGATGTGTTACTGCAGTTACTCATTCCACCTGAAAGGGTGAAATGCAGAATTGCTTTGGAGCTGGAAGTGAGCAAAATGTCAGGGATTGCCTTAGAGGAGCCTTCTCTGAAATGGTTCGGATGCTTCTTGCCTTTCACATGCATACTTTAGGTTTGATTTCACACACACACACACACACACACA
>NW_009595955.1:30713-55524 GCF_000690535.1 Cariama cristata
CCTGCTGACTGCAGCCAGCCTTTCTTCTTTCAAAATCGCACCTCTTTTAAATGCCTCTATTCCTCAGCTTTTTAAGCTAGCTTTCAAAGCTGGCCTGAGGGCACCAAAATTTAGCTTGAAGATTATGTTATAGACCCCTGTGGTGGGGGTAATGGTGGGAGAGTTAGCACCTCTGGATGTGTGCCCTGTAAGAGTTGCTGTTTGTACTGAGCTTCTCAAAGAATGGCTTTGCAATTAAATCTATGTTTTAAATTCAGCGCCAAAATAGAATTTTCAAAGATTTCTTGTATAAGGGTGTTCTTTTGGGAGGTGTAGTAAGTGCCTGGCAATCCTGTGTGTGGAGGTGTTTATTTTATGGTTTTAAATTTGGCTCTTCCTTTAAGCTTTTTTCTTTTCCACTGATCTTTAGGAACGTCTTCTTTCACACTTAACTCTACTTATTTGTATGTATTTTGCAGGAATCCCTTGAGGCTCGCCCTGGGAATGGACAGCTACCTCCATTTCTGGAGGAGGGTAGTGCCAATTGAAGAAGACTTCAAGGCAAGACAAGAAGTGTGCTGATAACTCTTGGAAGAGTGCAGGGAAGGGCAACCTTCGAGGCCAACAGCCATGCCTTTCGGGCTGAAACTGCGACGGACCAGACGCTACAACGTCTTGAGCAAGAACTGCTTTGTGACAAGGATCCGTCTGCTGGACAGCAATGTGATCGAGTGCACCCTCTCCGTGGAGAGCACGGGGCAGGAGTGCTTGGAAGCTGTTGCTCAGAGGCTGGAATTACGGGAGGTAAGAGAAACCCGGGAAAGACCATCTGTCACTGTATAATTTGACACATTTTTAGGTTAGGCAGTCTGTTCATTTGAATCATGTTATTCTCAGAGCTGGCCAGATATGATCAGCAGCTGGAGCTTGGACAAACATATTCTGCTTGCATGAAAACTGAAGGCAGAATGGCACTCAGGGTTTTGTGCTGTTGCTCATTCATCATAGTTTTGAGAACTCTTTGTAATATGAAGATGAGGTTTCTTCTTTTCTTAGAAAACAATGGGTGTTACTTCCTGAACTGGATGCCAAGGGCCAAGTCACAGTAACTTTTATCTGAATGTAACCCTGCTTTCACCAACACTGCTGGTTGAATTATGCCAGTGGGAAGGAGACCACTGGCTTTTAAATGTATTCTTGTTACTAACATACTGAAAGAGGCAACAGTTGTGTTACTACTAGCAGGAGCAACTAGTAACAGTTTGAGGATGGTCGGGTTTTTTTTATTCCTTTTGTTTAACTGAAATATTTCACATCTGAAACTCTGAAAGGCTTTTACATTTCCAATGTTTCTGAAAAGGCTGAAGAAACCCGGTCTTACTTTAATAAAGTCTGAAATCCTTTATTCTCTGCTTCTTGCTGTAGAGTTCAGTGTTTATTTTAAGTGTCGAGGCCTTTTCAGAAGTATCTCTCCAATGTGCATAGCACAAATGAACTGTCTTTTCTTAGTTACCTTCTGTGGACTTCTTGCATGTATCCTGCATGCTTCTAGGCTTTTGCAAATTACAAGTTGAAAACATTTGCCTGGAAATTGCAGTGTTATCATCTGACTGTCCTGGCTGATGCTTTCTGTAAGCACAGCTGGGAAATCTGATAATCTTGCAGTGTCATACATTTGTTGGTCCATGGCCCTTTGTAATGGTGGCAACTGGAAGTAGCATACAAATAACTACTGCAGATGAAAACTAAACAAAAACTCTATTTTGTACATCAAGAATGAGAGAAGAATCTCACTCTGTGGGTGTGTGCAGAGTAGGCAGGAGAGTGTGCAGGCGGGAGTAGGGCAGAGAGTCAGAATATTGCATAGTGATTTTTGATACCTCTTTTCTATGTGGATTTTAGTAGAATCATCTTCCACCTTCCCTTCTAGAGATGAAGATTTTTCACCCAGATTTTTTCACTTCCCCCTCCTCTCCTTTTTTTTTTTTTCCTTTCTGTTCATGATGCTTTAGGGTGTCCTTATAGGCAGGTTAGGTCCTTCCCTTTCCTTCCAGTGCAGAAAGGAGTGAAATGAATTAAGTGATTCTCTTCATAGTCCTCATGGGCTTATCTAGTTGGTGCAGCAGAAGTCTGAGGCCTAATGATTCTCTCTGGAGGTCCACCTGCGTTTGCAAACAATAGCTCTGTCAGCAGGCTAGCGTTCTTTTCCACAAAGCATTTTGTGATTTCAGAACATGTTTTGTTCCGCTTTGGAACGAAGCCCCTAGTTTCAAACTTTTCCAGAGAAAAGAGATTGGACAGTAGAGTAGCAGAGGAAGTTGTTTAGGTCAGTGTTCAGTTTCTATTTTTTTTCTATTGCTTTGTTTTTTTTCATTTTCAAAATTATGTGTGTTGTGCAAAAAGAAATATGTCAGCACAAAAAGTTTGTGTTTCAAGATAAAAAATACTTGAACAACACAGAAGAGAATGCTTTGATGTTGTTGGAACACTTTCCCCTTCTTTCATCACCCTCCTCACTTTTTTTCTAAACAAAGTTTTGGCAACATTGAACCAATTTTGTGAAGTTCAGATTTCAAGAGTACAGCATATTTTTGACAGAAGTTGTCTCTTTTTAATCTGTTTTTCTGATTGATTCTGGTAGCATCCATTGCTGCTTTAAATGTTTAGGAGAGAAGAGAATTACCGACTTCTTTCAACTCTGAGAGGGTCTCCCTGTATCCTCTTCTGCTCCTTTCATGAGGAATAATTGGAGCTAGTGGCTTGGAGGTGCCTGGTGCTGCATGCTGTCCTTTCCCTCAGACCCCAAATTCAGTTCTTCTGCCCTTCTAGTCAAAAAAAATAGGGAAACAAAGCTGATGCAGTCATTTGGTGACTGTCCCCTTCCCTCGCTAGACTTACCATCATTATTTGAACTCACTGGCCAATCAAATTCTACAGAAGGGTCAAAAATACTTTGACAAAGCTCATATGTCTATGAGATTTGTGCAACCGGATAGCTGAGTAGAGGAGAGAAACCCATTAAGTGTAGTGAGGCGAAAATCCTTGCAAGTGTGCATATTGGGGAAAGACTTTTTAAATTCCCCAAATGCAGAAAAAACTTCAGCTGGAATATGCCTTTTCTTAGAAATCCTGATCAGTAAGGAAGAAACAAAGCTTCATTAAATCCCATGCTCACAAAACAGAACTAAAACCCTGTTTGTCTCCTCCATGCAGTCTCAGGTAAGAATATGGGTTCTCTTAAAAGTCAAGATCAATTTTTGTTTAATACTTTAGTTTGGTCTTATGTTTAAATAAATGCCAGGTGTACCCCAACTTTTACCTTTGTGTTAGGAATACATCCATGTTTCACTCAAGCTGGTTTCTTAGAAATAGACAAAAAAATCATCCAACTCCCCCTGCTAAAAAGCAAAACTGAGATTACTGTATGTATTCTTGTGAAGGACTGTTGATCATTATACCACACATGACTGAAAAACAGTATCTAATGGATTATGCATATTTCTATTTGATCTCTGGGGAATGCAGCTCCCTCCCTGGCTGAGTCAGGGTTCAGGAGTAGGTCAGTAGAAAGTGTAGCCTCATAACTACTGTAAAATCTGGTTTTATCCTTTTCAGCAAAGCTCTTGACAAAGCATCAGGTCTTCCAGTTGAACAGTTACTGGTTCCAATAAAATAAGCTCTTATGCCAGCATTACCTAAAAAGTAAAGACGAGAAGAGGGGAGGAAGGGAAAGAAGAGGTCAGAAACGTAATTTTATAATGTTGTATGTATGTGCACAGATTATAAAAAGGATTTTTTTTTTTCCCCAATATAATGGCATTTTTCCCTTCAAGTGAGACTAAGTGAATCTGCTTACAATAGCAGAGTAATATGTACAATTCTGTTGTGAGACTTCATGTCTCTTTCTCCTTTTTGTTCTCCTTAAATCACTTTATAAAAAGATAAAAAGTTTAAAGATGGAATATTCTGACATATTGGGAGGGAGGGACGGAGAAGGTTATTCTTTCAAGCCAAATTTCACAATGGTACCTCCAGCACTGTGACGTTGCAAAACCCAAACCAAAGCAGGAGGATGGTGGGCTGAGCACTGCGGGTGGATGCTGGATGCTGATGGTAGTGCAGGATGGCAGTTTGCTGCCATTCTGACTTTTTTTTTTTTTGTGCCCTAGAAGGTGTCCCCTCCTCATAGGACATGACTGAAAACCTGTGTTCGGCAGCTAGGTTGCCTCGAAGCTTGGCTTGGTTTGTCTCATCTTGCCAGCAAAGCTGGGATGGGATTCAGGCAGCGCTTGAACAAGAGACCTTCTAGGAAAAATCAGCTGCCGTAAATGGTGCCTTCCCCTCTGTGCAAGCACCCTGGGATAGCAAGGTTTAATGCTTTTTGCCCAGAGGAGCTGGAACTCTGCCTCTTTCTCAAGTATAAATATTTAGTTGGCCACTTAGATGCTTTAATAAACACCAAGCCTGTCTCATTGAATCCTTTTGAATGATATTTGTTGGCTTAGTAAGTGTCTGTCATCTCCTGTTGTCAACAATTCTACTCTTTTTGCCCGACATAAAGGCAGGGGTAGTTCTGGACTTGGGAGTGTAGCTAAGCCCAAAACAAGTACGTTGCCTCCTGAACTGGCACCTATAAGGTCATCTTTTTAAAGACTTCTCAGCACAGGTTTACTCTATCCAATTTTCTTTTCTGACTCACCATATTTCGAGGATCACCTTTTCACATAGTGTCATTGGGGCATGCAGGTTCTCTGGTTCTTGTCCACTGCTTTAACAGAGGACCACAGTTCCTGGAGGAGTGTAAGTTTCCTTGTACCACGTATGAAGTCATGTGTGGTAGGAAAGACAAATTTTAAAACCTTGAGAGAAAATTAATGTAAACTCTTTTCTAACAGAGCTCTTCGTTTATTTGCAGATTAGGCAGACCAAAAGCACTACTAGCAACTGGAGCTCTTTGTCTGCAGAATGGATGTGTGTGCGTACATTTAGCGTTATGAAAAGCTTTGCTTCAGTGTGTATCACCAGTCTATCAACTGTGGCTGGAAGAAGGAGTCTTGTGGTTTTGTTTTTTTTTTAAAACAAGTGAAGCGTCATTCACTTTCTTTGCCACTTTGATGATGTACCTGCTAGTGCAGCCCACGTTACTTCAGAGCCTGCCAGGTGTAGGTGTAGATGTTTATTCCATGAAAACTGGATTGAAGTCAGTGGTTCACTTTGTACAGATGGGCAAAGAGACCAGCTTTTGGAATCAACCCAGTTTTCAGTCAGCTGCTTATAGAGAAAAAGATCCCATTTTTATATCCCCTCATCTAATTTGTGGGGTGTCTGTACTGTGAAAATGTTTTCTGGGCTGGAGTGTACGGCAACACATGACTCATTCTGTAAGGCCATCTGGATGGTCATATGCCTGGTTATGGCGTACTGAACTTGATGGTCCAGCCATTTCCAGTCCCACATTCCTCTGTTCCCGTTTGGGAATTACTAATGTTCTTAGGTGAGAGGGTCTCTTCAGGCATTTGCAGTAGTGGCTACAGAAGTCTTTCCCCACTGTGGGTTGTTAAAAAATGCTAATGTTTTCAAGAAGTAAAGTTCCTGGCGACAGGGACCTGATATTCAGCTAACTCTGTTGGTTGTCTCTCCAAAGTGTGTACATTTGTGACTTGAGCTCAGCAATGTAGTCCTTGTGCTTCATCTGCAATTGCTCAGTCCTCTCCAGCTGCTTTCCAGGAAAACCATCGTCTTTTAGTTGTATGAAATGGATGCTGATATGGTTGGTCCACTGTATCTGCTGTAGTCTAGGAGCTTAAACACTGCGTTCCCTCTGCTTCTTATTCCTTGGAAATGATTCAGGATTGTAGATTTGGTACTTGAAGAGTCTTTCTACTGTAGCAAATCTGAATTTTTGTTGTCCCCCTACTCCCACTCAAAGGGAAAAGGGACTGTGCTCATTTGAGCTGTTTAATTGCAATACCCTTAATCCCTTGAATAACTAGACTTCAGACTCCAAATCGTCTTGGTTGCTAGATGTTTTACAAGTACTTGACACTGCAAATTTGAGTTGTAGGTGATGTGAATGTTTACTTTTAAAAGTAACATTGAAGATCTGTTTTCACAGCTCTGCGCTGTTTCTTGCTGAGGATGAGCTGCCCTGCAGTGATTTTCAAGAGTTTGTGCGTTAAAGGATTTCCCTTGTAAAATCACTGTGCTTTCTTCTGCCTTCACGTGAATTCTTTTCCTTTGCTATCTCCACTGTCCCTCCCACCTTCATTTTAATCTAATTACTGTCATGGTGAGCTCATCGGAAATAACCAGTGATGACTACAGAGGGAGAGTAGATATGTATCAGTGAATTGGTTAGTTTTGGTTTAAGTTTATCCTATGGGAGTTGCTGACTTCTTGATTTATTTATGTCCTGGATTGTTTGATTTGTTGAAGATACCTTTAAATTCCAGAAGGAAATACTATATTGATTCTCTTCCAAAAAAAGAACTAGCTTGCTTCACTGTACCAAACAGCTTAAAGAGCAAGGACTGAGCAGTGTTCAAACTATACTGCAGGTTTGTCAGGCTTAGTTGAGGAATCAAGTTGAATTAGTTACCACCTTAGTTAAATGCTAGTCTGGAGGTTCTCCAAAGTTGAAAATGTGTATGTAATGAGACCCTAAAGTAAATACACCTGCACTCCAATTCAGAGGTTTTTGCATATGATTCTCTCTTGCATGCCCTCAGCTATAAAATAATTGGAGCAGTGTTGCCCCTGCTGGCTTTTTGTCATTTCTAAGTATTTTAATTTTTCAATATTGCAGTAGTTGCCCTTGTGTTGTATACAAAGTCATGGTACATGCAGTAGTTTTTAGAGAAGTATCCTGACCAAAGCGAAACAGGCTGTTGACGGTGGCTTTTGCAAAGTGTAGTGGTTGCAATTTGTCTGCTACTTTTGAAGACTTTTTATTTAAAAGCATGAACTGGATTTGGGAAATCCAGTTGGTGAAATCTTGATGGCTGATTTATAGGCCAAACTTTTTGAATGTATTGAAAGTAATTTCAAATGAAAGCTTTATAAAACAGCAAATAGGGTTTTTTCTAGTCTTTATCTCAAGTATCTTTATTTAAAATGTGGTGCTAAGTATAAAGGATATTGACTGTCTGTGGAAAGATTGTTGTCCAGGAAAGTTAACCTATAACAACAAAATAAGTATTATATTTGTTTTAGGGTTAATCTAATCTAATGGAAACTACTGGAAAGTTTTCATTGAATAGGGAGTCAGTTGGATTAAACACCAAGAAAGTATATTGAAATAAAATGAGAGAAATCTGCAGAAATAGTAATGATCCCACTTTCAGATCCTAAATCTACTTGGTGTCCACAAAAGTTCCTCTCACAATTTCATTCATTCCGATGTTAGTACAGAGCGGTATTTTATATTGAAGGCCTTGCTGGAAATCTCCAGATGCTTTCAGCTGAAATACTGAAGAAAAAGATGTTGATACGAACTTCACAGTTAGGACTACAGTTAGATTTCCAAGCAACTGATGGATTAGTTCCTTTGCTAAACATGAACACTCTTTCATGTTTTCTTCAGGTCTGTAGTTGTAGTACTTGCTGTTAACTGTAGTATGCATTTGCCTGCAGTAGTAGGCCAGTGCGTTTGATACAGGTGTTTAAGGGCTTTTTGATAGAATCCTTCATGATGGATTGGCTATTTCTTCAGCTGCTTATTAGCAATTTGTAGTGTTTGAAGCTCTAGTTCTGAACATTGTTCCTTGTTAATTACTCTCTACCAGCAACAGTCCCGTGTGGCTTACCCAGGACGTACTGCAACCATTGAGATTTACACAGGATAGGAAATAGCTGAGGTTTTCAACCTGGTATTTCTGTAAGAGCCTAGAGCAAGCAACCTCTGTGTGTTATGTACATTTTAAGTGTAATACTTGTCCATCATAAAACCTTGAGTGCATGAGAAAAAAAGTAAACATGTTCTGTATTGGGTAAATCGTTCTGATATTGGTCGATATATTTTGATATATGAGTATGGGTTTGCATTCTTTTTTTATAGTTGGAAGAGTCCTTGTCCTTTGCCTGCAGTGGGCCTGATCTGAAGTCTTGTGAAGCCTTTGTGCTTTGATTCAGACTTAGTGTTTGCTGTCTGTTGACAAGGCACAGGTGTAAAAGAAAACAAAGACTCAGACACTTTCTGTAAATCATTTATGTCACCTGTGCCATAATGTCAGATAGAGCTCTTTAATATGCATTTGGGAGAGATGATAAGGGGCAGATAGTACTCCATGAAGTATATTATATTGCAGTACTAATTTGTCATTGTCTTCAAGATTGTCCTAAAAATAAAAAGGACAGTAAGAAAAAACTACTCTGATTTTGCATATGGAAAAATTTACACAATACCATCTGTTCTTATTTGCATTTGTGTCATTGATTGTGTGTGTGATCTAGCTGAAAAAGGTAAACTGACACTGTTTTGTTTCTTTATCTAGACACACTACTTTGGCCTTTGGTTTCTCAGCAAGAGCCAGCAAGCCCGCTGGGTTGAACTGGAAAAGCCTCTGAAGAAGCAGCTGGACAAATTTGCCAATGAGCCTTTGCTTTTCTTTGGGGTAATGTTCTATGTGCCCAGCGTTTCCCGACTGCAGCAGGAGGTAACAAGGTATGTGGTTTCCCTCTCTTCACACTATTGTGATATAGCTGGGAGGGATCGAACAGTTGCTCTGTTTCTGGCATTCAATATTTGCTCAGGTACCATCTGGTTCTTTCCTTTCCTGATGATTGCCCAAATGGGAAAAATGGAGAGAAGTCACTGCTTGACTATATCTGGTTGGGGGGGTGGGGAAGGCAGTATTTGTGAATTACTATACATAACCAATTGCAGAAACAAAAAGGGAATGAGATATATGTTTAAAAACCTGACATAAATTTTAAAAGGGACCATGGTGACCATACTCTTTTTCTGTAACCTTCTACTGATTAAAAGGAAGCCATAGGCAAAGGACCTCTATATACAGCTTTAGTTTATTATTCTTACATCTACCTATGCTTTGCTGAAAGTGACCTTTGGCGTATTTTCTGGGTTTTGCTCATCCCACTCCTGATTTTTGCCCTTACACTTCACAAAAGGATTAAAATTGTTAGAGGGTATTAGTCCTTTAATTATGATCAGGGTGCACCTTTGGAAACAACTTCAGTGGGAATTACTCTTTTATTCAGAGCCCTGTGCTGCAGTTGTAACAACACAACTGTTTTGAGGGGCTATTCTTGTAAACCACATCACTGTGTGGTTTTTGTGCATCTGTACTGTATTTAAATTAAAAAAAAAAAAAGGAGAAGGAAGAAAGCCCACCTCACCTAAAAAGGGGTGGGCTTGTTTTCTTTATAACCAAAATTATTTCATTTATCTGGTCTAGAGCAAAGTTGCATCAGCACAACTAGAGGTAAAGCCTGGAATAAGTGGGTGAGGACTACAGGGTGGCAGAAGCCTCCTCACTGAAAAAAAGTTCTGTTGTTGCAAACCTGAAATTCACCACGTGGTTATCATGTCTAAAAAAGATGTCTAAATAGTGGAGAAAGAGTGGTTTCAATTCTAGAAGCTGTGCAAGATGTGAAGTGTGTTTTATATTGCAGATTGTGTATTTTAAAGGATTTTTTCTTAACATTGAACTGGAGAATTGACTTTGGTAGGATGCAAAAGATTTAATTCTTAAAATGACAGCTGTCAAGCAGTCCCCTTGACTACTGTGTGCACAGAATTCTTGCCAAACAGTGAGCTGAAAGCATCACAAAACTTAACTTTCCCTGGGAATAGACTGAACATTGATGCTTGTCTGTATCTGTGTGTTTCTGCTTTGTATGTGTTGGGAGAGGGAAGCCTCATACTTTTTCCTTCAGAATTATTCAACATGCAGTCAGAATGTCTGAGATGTTCTGTTGCTCACTTTTGTCAGCCCAATCCTGGCCTAGTTGTGTGCAAGGAAGCACTGTAGCTACTTGGATGCTATTATCTCTTCAAGCTGCAGCCTGCAGTGCTGATTGCTCATTCCTAGCTCACCTGCAGAGGTGTATTTGCTCATTCTGCTCAGGCTGGTAATAACAAAACATTTCAGTGACAATTGAACTTCACAGCATTCTCAATTAGAGTGACTGCTGAATCGTTTTTCTTTCTGAAGTGATAACATAAGCTGCAGAGTCTTGTAAGTGCCTCTTACATTTCTTTAAATGTCAGTAGCAAAACCGGCAACTTACTAATGGATCTCAGATACAGAACAGCCTGTTAAGATTCGTTTGTTTCCTGAAGTGGAAGTGCTTCACTGTAGATGATGTGATGGGAGTAAACCTTCAACTGTGCAATTCTAGGTAGATGCGGTAAATCTTATGTTTGAAGCAATGACTGGTGGGGACATGGAGGACTCTTCTGAAAGAAATGGTGGAGAAAGGCTTAGTCTAAAGTGTGATTAGATGTACAGATGCAGGAGATGTAGGTTTGTTTGCTCTTGGTAAACTGATTAAACATTTGTTTTGAAATGGAGACTGGCTGCTTCTAGGATTAGGCTTGATCATGATACGATTACCTGTGGTGGTGAGGTAGGCACTATACTCGCCCACTCAGTGCCTATATATTTGACTTACATTTACATACAAATGACAAACCTGTCTTAAATGCAAAACTCATGATCAGACACTTCATCTCCTGGGAAGCTGCAGAACCACCACAAACAAACAAGCCCAACCCCAAAACAAAACCATCACCAAAGGCTGAAGCTGCAGAGCTAGTGACAGCATTGCTAGCAGTGAACCTGTTACCTTTGTAACCTTCTTTGGTGGAAATATCTCCATCCCTGAGCTTGCCTGGCCATGTTTGGAGCTTGAGGCAAACCCCATCTCTCAGTCCAGGCTTTTAGTTAATTGTAGACTCCAGAATTTCCAGGGCTGATTAATATTCCTTGAAGATGATGAAAAGTCTTCTGAGAGTACTTCAGCAAACACTTACATAATCCACACGTATTCAACAACCAAGGAATTGGTTTACTGAGATGGTTTACTCTGCCTCTGAACTGTAGAATTATAGACTTTGGCTTGATAGCTGGTTTTGAGAGATTTTGTCCCAAATTGAATATTCCTTCATGCTTCCAGTGACTACAGCCCCCTGCACCTCATGTGCTGTCATTGCAAAGAAGGAGAATGATCCAAGGCTTTTAGGTTTTGTTGGTCAAGAGAAGCATTACTTGTGGGGTTCATCAGTGGCTCTGAGTCAGTGTTCCTTCATTTTTATTTGAAAGACTATTTGATTCTTCAAAACAATCTGTGGACCATTTTTGTGTTCTGCTATTGTTTGGCAATTGGGACCAACAGGAGGAATCCTTGCACAAATAAGACAATTCATATTTAGGTGAAGCCATAATAATTTATTTATAAAATCATAACTTCTCTACATTTTATCATTACTGTTGGAAGTCTAAAATGCTAATTATGCCTGCAGGCTCCTGGATTTTAGCCGCCTGAAGGTGTTGGTAGTGGTCAGGAGATCTTCGTGGTTTAGCTGGTAACTTCCTGTATTGCACAAGCCAAAAGTGGATGCAGAAATAAGGGTGAATAACGCTGCTCCAAGCACTATGTCCCCCAGTGGTGAACAGACTCTGTGGAAACCTGTCCGTATGTGACATGCTGGGAAAGGAGTGGAATACTAACCTGGTAAGAAGTCAGTGCTGTCCTTCAGAGGTACAATGTGGAAGTCCTGGTTGACTTGCTGAAGCTAAATGCAAGTAGCAGTACTAACCACAGAGTTGCAGAATGGTTGAGGTTGGAAGGTACCACTGGAGATTGTCTGCTCAGAGCAGGGTCAACTAGAGGAGGTTGCTCTAGGACTGTGTCCCACTGGACTTTAAATATCTCCATGGATGGAGAGGCTCCGTGCCTTCTCTGGGAAACCTGTTCCAGTGTTCAATTACCCTTGTAATAAAGAAGGAGGTTTTATGTTTAGAAGGAATTTCTTGTACTTCAATTTGTGCCCAAATGACCTCATCATTGCAAAAGTGTGGATGGGTATTGAGTGACTGAGTGGGTGAATGGGTTACCTGGGTTGGCCATGTAACTGGTTATTGAGGACTTCTAGAGCTGCAGGCGCCTGTCATATAAACACAAGCACAGCCATGACTTAATGTGGGATGCCTGCAGTTAATTTGTAAGAGGTATTTCTGATAATATGAGAAAGAAGGGTCTGTGGGATCCTTGGGAAAGAAAATGAAACGACAAGACTGTCAGAGCAGTTTATTCAGCTAACAGCTTTTTGAAGTCAACCTCTGAGGCCTGCAAGAAAAGATGAAGCAGAGAGTACTCTGGGGGACACATTAATCATTTTAGTAGGTCAGATCTGACTCTGTGGCTTGCAGTTCTTCACTTCTTTTTTTACAAAATTGACACTTGCTTAAAGATGCAAACATTAGTGGTGTGGAGTTTTTTAACTCCTCAGACAAAGTTAAGTGGAACACTGGGACAGGATAAAGCACCAGCAGGACATTGTCAGTCTTGTTCAGTTAGTGATTTTGAGTGTGAATCGTGAGGCTTCTTGTGACAGCCCTGTTTCTCGACCTGTGACAGGAGCTTCCTGCAGATGTCCTAGGGAAACATACAGAAAGCAGCCGCCAGTTGTAGAGTACCTGTCTCTTCTTTCTGGTAATGGCAATAAAACAAACGTTATTGCTATGCCTGCCTTTCAACATAATAGCATTGTACTCTTGGCATTGGGCCTTCTCCTAGGAGAGCTATTTCCTACCCTCTAGTCCTCTTACTTCTCTACTCTTTCTACTCTGTTTGTTTTGTCTTGGGTTGAGGCTCCCATTTATACGTATCTACTGATCTTAATCCTGTCTCCTCCAAGATCTCAGTGACTCCAGCATCTCCCCTACCTCTAGTCCTGGCGTTCTACCTGCACTCAGTCCCACAGATGTGTTCCAGGGGGAATTACAAATTAAAGCCCCTTGATAATCTCTTAAGGCGTCAGTAGGAGTTTCACCATGTTGCAATTGCTATAATTTGAAAATTTCTAGAAGAATTTGTGATAAACCAAATTAAAAAAACCCCAACCAACGAACCAACAAAACCCTCTCCAGGCTTGAGGGTAGCTACAGCAGAAGCCATTTGGGTGGGAGTACAGGGGTTGGCACATTAGCAAAAGACATTTTTCATGGAAGGCTACTTAGACAACCTCTTTTTAGTCATCCAGCTGTTCTAAGAGTGAGCAGCCATCGCAGGTGGGGATGCTGTGCATGCTTTTGGCATATTTAAAGCACCTGGGATCTGCATATTGTCTGATACAAAGCAGTCTTTGTGATGCCCTGTAGAGTGGATATTTGCATAGATTAGAAATATAAATCTGCCTTTTATTTTCTGCTAACTCCTCAGAGGGGAGGCATCCTTTCAACCATTTATTTAAAAAAAAAAAAAAAAAAAGAAAAAAAGTCTTTGTACAACATCTAAAGTAAACAAGCTTGCTTTCACTGGGCTCTTGTTCCAAAAACAGAGAACCCACACACTCTTGTGGCTTTCTGAAAATGTGGGTGCGATGCTACTTTCTGCATAAGTATCAGGCAATCTATGGCCTTTTTTTTTTTTCTCTCCACAGTTTTAAGGGAAAACTGAAATTACGTTTTGCTCCCCACAGTACCCCTGTCTTCACACATCATACTGCTGTGTCTCCTGTGAAGGAATGAAAGTGTGCTTTGGTCTGATTTTCTTTTTTTCTTTCTTGGAAGAAGCTTTTGGTATCTTACTGTGTGCTCTCTACCCAGCAATATCAGGTAGTGTTTGTGCTGTTGTAGATTGGGGCATAATCCTGCAAAACAAGAGCAGTTCCTAGTCTGGGTGCCACCAGTGGTGCTGGGTCCCCGTGGTGCTGTGCACAGTAGGTCTGGTACGCACGACTGTGTAGGGAGGGACATATTCCAGCATCTGCGCTGCGTTGCCTTGGGCTTTTGCCCCAAGTTCAGCTGTCGGCTCTGCATTTTCCCTGAAGAATGTGCTGTACAGCTTTCCTGTGAAAGAAAACACAGTGTTTGGAAAGGGATGGCTGCACCTGCAAAGTGTGTGAATGGATGTGTTTGCAGGTGGAAAACTAGAGCCTGTGACTGCCAGGCCTCTTTTCTGGAGGGCCTGTGAAAAGCCAGCCTCAAACTTACCCTCCTTTAACTAAGTGAACATTTATTTTCTCTGATGTTTTGCCACCTTACCCTTTTCTTCACCATTATTGTAGCTGTTTTTTTTCTGTTTGTCTCTTAAGGGAATATTTCTTCTTCACAATTCCACACCTTTCCCTTTCTTTATTTTTCTTCAGGTGTGAGGTGATGAATTTTTAAACAGATGTGCTTCTAAACTATACAGAGCTACAGACTCCTTGGACTGTATGAATTTTTAAATCACATGAGAATAAAGTAGAAGGGAAAAAATTAGTGTTTGACTGCTTCATATTTACAGGGGAAAATGTTCTGGCAAATCTACTTTTTTTTTTTATAAACTCTGGACTTTTTTTTTTCTTTCCCTTCAAAAAAAGTCCTTCTTAAATGTCTCCCCTACTTGAGCTTATCTTTGCTTTTAGTCTGCCTTGCTTTACTTTTTTTGAACAAGCTAAAGTTTCACATCCTCCTATGTTGCTAGCTTTTAGTACAAACACAGTCATCTGGAGTTTTGTACCAGTCACTGCTGTCTTTACATGGTGTTTTTAATTGCTGTGTTAAGGCTGGATATCGCATATCCTCCCGTGCCAGCCTAGTTTTGTGGCAAGCTCTGATGTGGAACTCTTTTGACTGTTAAGGTTGGAAGGTACATGAGGCTGCTTTGCTTTTCATGCTTGGTCACACCTGCAGCTTGTGGCTGTCTGAGAAGTCTCTGTGTACCTTTGAGTTCATGGTAGTTGTTCTGAGCACTGTGGTGACTTCATTTTCCCAAATGATTATTTTGTGTATCACAGTGTGTCAGAAAAAAAAACAGTCCGATGTGCACCATCTGATTTGTTCAGGACAGCCTTGATTGTGCTTGCATGAAGTGATGGGCTGTGACAGGTTGTGTGGCCATGCTTGTTAATACATCTCTGGTAGACCCATGGGATTTTTTTAATGCCAATCGTTCTTAAAAATTCAGCAACACTTAAAAAATTGTTTTTCTATGAAAGTACAGAGAACTATCATGCAGGATGGGAGGAGAAGAGAGATGTATGGTTAAGTTGGATGGATCAGCAAATGAGCAAGAACTGATTGATACACAGCAATTGGGAAGGTGGAGTATTTAAAAAAAAAAAACAAACAAACAAAACAACCAACCAAACAAACCCAAACCACAAAAGTCCAGAGTTTGGTGTCTCATACTGGGAGATATAAGTCAGGATTTAACCACTCAGTATTACTGATGTAACTGGGCAGAAAAAAGTTTGGTTTTCAGGCAGCGGAAGCCTTACTGCATTGTCCAAATTTATCTCTTCCCAAGAACCTTCATAATTTTATCTTTACGGTATACTTCCCAGCACAAGTTTTAAGAGCGTGCCTGCTCTCTTGGAAAGATGGTATCCAGGAGCAGGCTGTGTATCTTCCAGAGAAATGAACGCAACCAGTTTCTCATTGTCATCTTTTCTGGGAAATGTCGTAACTACTGCGCGTGTGCCGATTAGCTGCCCTATGCTTACGGAGCAGCTCTGCTCATGCCATGCAGGAAAGTCCGTGACACGTGGCCCTCTCTTGGTACTAGAAAGAGCTATGTGGCTTGCCCAGCTGGAAGGATAACGCGCTTCTTCACTAGGCAGCAGGACTGTTCTCTTCAACACAAAAGTAATATAAATGATCGGAATGGTCCCATATTTTTAACTATTTCCAGTTAAAAAGTCTGTTGGTTCTCTTTGTTTCTTATATTGGGCTGAATCTTTGCATAGCATAAACAGTGCAGCTCCTTTCTTCTACCAGAATATTTCTGACTTACATAATTATAAGATACTATAATAATATCATATTTCTGTTTTATAGAGAGCTACAGGTCAATGGACTGTAATTTTAAATGATTCACATGAATTAAGACAGTCACAGCTATACATGGAAGTCATATCAAATGAGCAAAAAAGGACAAGATGTTCTGTCAGAACGGCAAACCTTAGAAATGGAAGGTAGTTTCATCCCATGAATCCTGTCAAACCCTTTGTTCTCAGCTAAATGATTTGGAGAGTCTAATTACTGAATAATTTTTACAGGGGAATGGTGGGAAATGACTGCGAAGTGGCATGGGGTGCCAACTGACCTATATGTGGTGATACTAATTCTTTCGGGTTTTTTAACTGACAAACTAATATACAGTGCTGTAGGCAGGTGCTGTGTCATGAAACACAGTAAAAGAAGAATTAGGATAAGTACCAACGTAAATGTCTTATTCATGAGACATTGCTGTGGGGTCTCCCAGAGGAAGCAGCAGGAACTCTGGAGCTGAAATTTTACAAATCGACGGGAGGCAAAGAAATTTCTGTTGGAACAGAATCCTGTTTTGATTTGGACTGTGGTCAGCCTTCCTGACACTACAGGTCCTAGTCCTGATCAAGGTCCTGGTGCTGATCATCTCATGAGTAGAACTGCCCTGTATCTCCCAAGGCTGGGAGAAAGGCAAGCTCTGGGATTCATTGCTAGGTGGAGGTAGTCGTGAACCCCCAGGGAGTCCTGAGTCCCCTGGGATCCCAGGTCTCTTCTGTTGGGCAAGACTGTGGATGGGTCCTGAAGTAACTTGATCATGTCAACTTTTTTCTTCCAGCTGCAGCAATTTGGGACTAACCAGCAACACTGTCAGCCACCCCAGCTACTGTCTAGGAGCTCACGTAGCCCAGGCAGGGGAGCAGCTCTGGAACTGCTTTCAGGCTGGATGAGTCTTAAGAGCCCTGGGTGGCCACCCAGGCTTAGACCGTCTGGGGTATTTGCATTTTGGTGCTCCTTTGATGGTTTTATTGTTTTGTTTTAATTATTAGACTTTTTTAATACGAGTGGCTACTGCAGCATAAAAAACACACATTAGGCTTGTAGCCTGCCTTGTTGTAAACAAGCTGATACTTAATTAGCTTTAATGTTGTTTTTGGAGGGCAGCAACAACAAATAATGTACAGTATTTGCTTGGGTCTTCTGGTGTTCATATTACTGCAGTGTATGCGTTGTTTTGCTTTTCAGTGATATTCTTGAGTTGGTTCTTTTTGATTGTGTATTTTAGTGGCTGTTTAAACTTTGACTTAAAAATAAGAACTCCTTCAAGGCAGACTTAAGATTCAACGTTAATTCCCTGTTTATAAAATATTTGCTGAGGAGGGCAAACCCTTCTCCCAGCTGACTTTCTTCAGTGAATGGGGAGCTTGTTCTCTGTGTGTTGGTTATTGAAAGCTGAGCTCTTTGTGCCAGATATTTTAAGAAACTGTTGACGCTTAGATCTAATCTATTACATTATACTGTGCTTTTAGACCAGAAAGTGAACGTGTTTTCGTGTGTGTGGTTGGGCAGTACATATGTAGCAATTCTAAAAAACAGTGTTGCATAACTATAAATACAGCGTTGGATACTTCAGCCTGCGTTTTTGCTTTAGTGTGTTTTGAAGGCAGTGGCTGTGATGGTTAGAAATGTTGTAACAGGAATGTCTTGGCATTAGGCAGTATCACATTTACATTTGATCATGAAGAACTAATACTTATTTTATGTTCTGGGGCTAAGTCACGTGTTCTCACATATCGCTTTCCTGATGGGGAACTATTTGTATTTTCAATTTTGGTAGAACAGATGCTTTTGGAGTACTCTAGACCTTTTATTGGGCCCTTTTAAATGGCAGCAAAGGTTACATTTTGAGTTTCTGCTCTTCTCATGTGATAAAGACACACCATTTACACGCAGTGCCAGAGCTTCCTCTCTGGTCTTAGGTAGATAAGCTTGAATCCTTCCATGCCAGGCATGCTCGTGGAGAGATTTGCACTTGGGAAAAGGCGCTTTTTATCTTCCTTTCCTGTTCACCTGAGTACGTGTACTGTTGGAGACACTTGCTGAACCTGTGTGTTGGTTGGGTGGCCTGAGCTTGCATTGAACACTGAGCAGCCCTTGCTGACTCCTGCTGGGGGGTGAGGAATGCATATGGCTTTTACTGTAGTTGGAAACCAGAAATTATTCAGATTTTTTTTTGAAAAATTCTGCACCTGGGTAAAATGACGTAATAGTTTTATTGTCCATGCTTGTGATTTCTACTGAGTATGTCAAGATTTTCCTTAAACTTTGCAGCTCTTGAAATGAGGTAATGATATGAATTTCAGTTTGTGATTTTTTTTTTTAGATATTCAAAACAAAACTCAAACTAGATTAGTAACGCAGCAAAGAAATAAAGGCACAAGAGGTATCACTCCAAGTACTCTATAGCTTTCAAAAACCAGAAGGAAAAAGAACACCTAGCTTTACCAAATAAAGAAGTATCATTCTTTGGTAATAGCATGGCTTTGAGGGGGATTGATTCATGGCCTGTGAAACTTGAGAGAGGACAGTATATTAATTATGCATCCATTTCAGAAGTGAAGAGGAAGCCAGATGGATAGAAAATGTGGATATGTGCAGCAGGACAGAGGTGGAATCATAAAATCATAGAATATCTTAAGTCCCACTTCCTGCTCCACACAGGACTACGTAAAACTAAATCGTATGTCTAAGAGAGTCATCCAAACACTCCTTGAACTCTGACAGGCTTGGTGCTGTGAGCGCTTCCCTGGGGAGCCTATTCCAGTGACCGACCACCCTCTCAGTGAAGAACCTTTTCCTAATGTTCATCTCAATCTCAATCTTCATCTCAATCAGGTTGCTCAGAGCCCCGTCCAACCTGACCTTGAATATTTCCAGGGATGGGACATCTCCCACCTCTATGGGCAACCTGTTCCAGTGTTTCACCACCGTCATCATAAAAAATTTCTTCCTTATATCTAGCCTGAATCTACTGTCTTTTAGTTTAAAACCATTACCCCTTGTCCTATCGCTACAGGCCCTGCTAAAAAGTTTGTCCCCATCTTTCTTATAAGTCCCCTTTAAGTACTTCCCCCGACACAGCTTCATTCCATTTCCTTGTGTCCTATTCCTGGTCACCAGAGGAAGTGACTGTTTATGATTTGGACAGAGCTGCAAATCACCTTGTTAAAAATGTGTCTTGAATTGCATAGGACAGACGGGATTAAACCTTAATTCCAAAAAGAATTGCTGAAGGTCCATGAGACTGTTCGAGCCTGGCACTTTGGACATTTTAAAAGAAAAAGAAATAAATGAAGCATTTTGAAACTTGCTTTCGAGGTTTAACAAACTTCTGATGCAGGAGAGAGAGTCTTCGGCCTTCCTGCAAGGAAACAAAAACTGAGTGGCCTATATGTTTATTGTGTGATATCTGGCAGTTGAAATGGTGCTGAGGCTAGAAATCTGGCCTTCTGTTTTTATCAGTGAAAAGCTTGCTTTGTGTACGAAGCTGGATGTTTGGGTGAGTCACACCTACCGCTTTTTGTTCCTCAGCCTGTGAGGAAGCTGTCCTCACTGCTGTTGGTGATAAACACTTGTGTTTTGTGGATCCCTGGGCTAACATGGAGCATCAGTTTTCTTCTATTTAAATCCTGTCCTTCCTGGCCCTTGGCTTTCCCCTGTTAGATTTGCCAATGCCACACACACACATATGGTAGTCTTAGCTGTATTGTTAACAGTACCCACTTCATGTGGGTGTGTGTTCATGGAAAACAGGTTGAAAGTCTTTTCTGAAGGTGTCCCCCTGTTCTTGTTTTCTGTTTGTAGCAGGTTATCTTAAGTAGTGCTGAAAAGTGATTTTAAATCGTGCTGTAATTGGCAGTAGAACAACCTCATGAAAACTGTAACTTGCTTTTTGGAATGAAGTGGAAGGTTGTGTCCTGCTTTCTTGGAACTACAGACTGTCTTAAGGCAAGACAATGAGCGTATCGATAGTAAGCTTCGATTACTGAGGAGGATTTGGAGGATTTGTCAGAAGTTGTATTTAACAACATGGCCCAGCTAGATCTCCTCACACTTGAAGATGCTACAAGAGACCTTCAGCTAGGTATTTACCCTCAAGGACTGTCAGGCTTAAGGTAGGATGTAGAGACACAAAATGACACAAAAAATGGACTTAGTTTTATTATAGTTCCATTTCTAAACAGAAGTAATATTCTGTAGACTTGAAATTCAAGTCTAATGTTTCCTGATGGATGGGAGCATGCTGCTGTCACCACAATGGACAAGGGGGGGGGTCCCTACTGCCTTCATTGCACTCTTTCTGAAGCAAAGGCTGAGCTCCAGTCAGGAGGTTTCTGTAAACTCGGTGAAGAACCTTCTGCTGTGGTAGCTCTTGGAATGACTCTCAATAGGATCAGCTTTCATGGATTTTGTTCCCTGAAGGTTGTGAATGTACTGTCGCCTTCTTAAACCAGGCAGACACAACTAAAAGCAAGTAGAGGGATTTTTTTCCTTTCCTGTAAGGCAGAATTACTCCTTTCGTTTAGACTTCATGACGCTCTGCATTGCATGAAGAGAAAAGATACTTTGAACTGTCACTAAATTTGGGGATGAAGTAGCTCTTTATTTCTTGTGCATATATGCCAAGAGTAAACTTCTTTAAAGCTAAGATACCTTTTAAAAAAAAAAAATCTCTTTTCTCTTTGTTTCACTTACCACTGGCATCTGGAAGAGCACTGAGAAGAGATTACGGTAGTTGATGAGTTTGCTGCTGTTTCATTTCTTAAGGTACAGGAAAGAGGCAGGAGGAGTATAGTTCCTTGGCTATGCTATGCAGGAGTTACAACATTGAAAAAAATTTGTAAGGACATTGTTTTCAAATGGAACTGCTACTATGTGCTGGAAAACTGGCAGCATTTCAGGCCATCTGTTATGTTGTCTCTTCAGTGTTTCCAGCGATCTCAAGCTGCATCAAAGAGCATGATTCTGAGCTGCTAGGTGCTGTCAGTTGTGTCTCCCATTGGGATTGGCCACAGGTAAGAATATTTAGGGTCTGGAAGCACTTGCTGAGTGTGGTGGTGGATGCAGTTTAGTTTTGTGGGTATACTGTTACGTTACATCAGTATAAATGTTGCATGTATAGGCATCCTTCTGAACTGATGATAGGTTGCACAAAGCAGAGGAATTGGTTTGTAGCAGCATGGAAGAGCTGGAAGAAGTAATTTGCTGGCCTAAAAATAACTAATATTTTAATAAACTTTTATGAAAATAAACAAGCCTATGGAGTTCCAGTATCAAACAAGTGACTTTCTGGTACAACTGTTTCCTTTTGCTTCCTTAATTGAGGAGAAGAAGGAGAAAAAGAAAATAAACTCTTGCCCGTAAACTAGAAAGAACATTTGCATAAAATGAGACAGTTTCAAAGTAAAGGCCAAATGATGCTTGGTTACTTATGAAAGAGGAGCAGCTTATCAACCACTTCATTTGTGATTGCCCTACCAAGGACCTGCCTAGCTCTTCAGAGCTTGGTTCTGACCTGTTACATTGGTGTTTTACTAAGCAAAGCTTTTTTGGGATAAGGCATTGTGCATGTTTATGAATCTCTTTGTCAAATTTTTAGGCAGAAGAAAGGAGGAGTAATTTCAGCAAATACCTATTTCTAACTTCTCATTTGTGGTTAACAGTGAGGAGTTTGAGAGTTATTCTGAAAATTACTGAATACATAATGTCTGTTCTCTTCCTCTTCTGTGAAATTTTAGTATAATAGCTATAGAGATAGTTACTGTCATGGAGTGATTTTGCTTTCCCTAGAAAAAAAGATGTTGCCTTCAGTTTTTTGGTTTACAGGAGAAGGGATATGAAAAGCGGAAAACTGGAAAACGCTTGTGATCCCTAGCTGCTTGAGCCAAAAGTGCCATCAGCCTTTATGCATCTCCTCAAATGAAGATGAAAAGGATCATTCTTCTTCTAATCTATGAACTGTGCCATTCACTGTCTTTATCATTTAGACTATTGCAAAGTGCTTGACTGCTTTTTTTTTCCCCTTAAGGTGTAGTCACAATGTATATCATTGCAGAATTAGGTTGTCCATTCATTAAGGAGCACTGTGTACACGGTGAATATTATGGTGTACCTCATAGATTGGTATGCTGCTTCTGACTTGCCTCTTGGTGTGGTTTAAGGCACTGTTTTTGACAGAAGACTGTTACCTAGGTTGGGGCTAGTATTTTCCTGGTTATCTTCCCATGTGATGCAGTAGCAGAGACTAGCAGTTTCTCCTTAGGGGAGTGCAGACTGCTATGGGATGTACTACTTAAAGTCTTCATGAGACAGGCTGACCCTACCTCAGTCATATAGTCTTTCCTGACGAAGACTCAAGAATGAAGGTTGCTCTAGGCTTCCTGTGTAATCAGTGAGAAGAAATGGGCATTTCCACAGCATGATTCAGGATTCCTCTGTGCATCGCTTACTGTAGGTGATTCATTCTCTCTTTTTCTACTGCAAGTTTTGAAAAGGGAACTGCGGCTCACTGGTCTTCTATTTAGAAGTCCCAAATAGATGTCTGAAATTTGGCTGCAGCCTCAGAAAGAGGGTCAAGCAACCTGTGAGCAAACACACCTGTGCTTTTTGATCAGGGTTTCTAACTGCTTTTTAAATTTTGAGGATTCAATAGGCAGAGGAAATCTTGGTTGCGGTAGCACTGCCAGTCTTCAACTAAATTTATTGAATTCTGGTGGTTGTACAGCAGGCTGGAGCAAACTTTTTCCCTTCTCTTATAGCTGAGATGCAAACCATGAAAACTAGTTCTAAACATACCCTTTTTCAGGGAGCTGAATACCTCTAATATTTTTTACCTTGCTGACAGGGTCTAGAGCTAAAGGAGATGCAATTGGATGTCAGTACATTCCCGAAGTCTCTGAATGTGTTTAAAAGAAGCATTTGTGTGGAGGCCTTTATGCAGCTGAAAATCTCAACAAGAATTTGGCAGAAATCTTCATGTCGGAAGATGGCAGATTCCTGTGCGGGGAGATGTTTACTGGTTCACTGTTTTATCTTTGGCAGCTGCTTTTGCACTTGATATCTTCAGCTGTTTTTGAAGCTTTTACAAAGAATAATTATTCATTTCATGAAATAGATCTACTTCACTCACCCAACAGGGCACTGATTCACGTATTTCTTTGGCAACATCCCGTTGTTATCAGAGCTGTGTTCACTTTTGCAGGGTTGTGTTCGTTGGGACGTTAGAACTTCCTGGGCCATGGTTTTATTGCATGATTTACTGATGGTGGGGAGACTGTTTTCAGCTATCCCTGTGGAAACACTAGGATCACCAAGCTCTTTGGAAGGTGGAAACAACCTGAGTTTTCCTGTTTTCTGCTGGCAGTAAGCACTAATGTAGGTGCTTCAACAATCTTTTCACAGGAATATGATCTATTGTACTGACGGCCTATAGATAGGTGGCAACTTTGTTGTGTCACATTTCAAACAGTGTTTTCTTATTACCAGGGCAGATTACTGTAAAAGGCTGTAGTGAATGGACTGGATTTTAGCTCCCTACAAGGTAAAATTCCACTAAATCAATAGAGCTTTCTCAGACTTTGATCATGTGAGGTTCACATATACCTAAAGGTTTTACTGATAGGGTTTTTTTTTTTAATGAGTTCCATAAATTCATGAACAAGGTTTCACTGCAGTCTACCAGAGCCTTTTTTTTTTTTTTTTTTTTTTTAAAGTTCAGGTTAAGCACACAGTCTGTAAGTTTGAATGTGTTCACTTGCTCTTTGAATAAAGTAACACCTGAATACACTTGCGTGGTGCTCTGTGCCCACAAACCAATTATTTTGTGGTGTGTTTCTGGATGCTTACATATCCATACCAGTTGTTCACTGGTATGTGTGTTCACTTTGTTCAACTTTTGCATCAGTGCACAGCGGTACATTTAACCAGAAAAGGCTGGTGGACTCTATAGAGTTTATATCCCTACTGGAGGAGAATATTTAAAATATATATTGAAAAATAAGACTGGGTTTATGGGGTGTATACAATGTGTTTTATTACTCCAACCGCTATAATGGAGCAGGGGGAGCACAGGGCAATTGGAACTCTTCATGTTTGTTTTGTGTCCAAAGAATAGTTTAGACTTATGCCTGTACTTAGCCCAGCTTTTGGAAAGAGTTAACTATTTCTTTTCAGTCTTGTAGAATATGAGCTCGAGTATACATATGTTCTAGTTAACTCACCACATTTTTTTAGCATGATATTCTAACCTGCTTGGCCATTAACCTGGCTGGCTACCAGGAAAATTTTCAAACTGTTGACTCATATTGCTTCCATATGTAACTTAAACCACCTTTTCCCACAGTGGAGACAGCTTGAAGACTAGCCGCATTTTCTTTTCAGGGCAGGGAACAGTGTATTTTGAACTGAGTCAACACATCTAAGTAAAGGAAGTAATCTAGGCTATTATTAACTTTTTGGGGTCTAATCTCATTTTTGCTGAAATCTTTCCTGGTTCCAAATCAGGAAAGACCAACAGGGTTTTTTGTGTCCCTCTTCCCCGTGAGGTTTAGTAGTCTTCGGCATACATAGCCATGCCTCTTCATTTTTACATCTTCACAGCTGCCATTACTTTTATGCCATCTAAGGATTTGGAGGTGTGAGTTGCTTTCTGTATGTGGGATCTGTGTTTTGAGGACGTGACTAAGTGGGAAATTACATGTAGGCTGCATGCCATGTCATATTATTGAGCACCTACATATAGATGGAGCCTATATGTGGTTGGAGCTCCTATTTGTAGTTGGAGCCCATGTTTTGTGTTATGCAGCAAAGGAGGCGTGATGGCTGGTAGAACC
>NW_009595955.1:55555-60560 GCF_000690535.1 Cariama cristata
CAAAGCGATGCTCTGCAGTGTTGTTCCTCCAATTTGGCTGTTGAGACAGATGGTGGCTTTGCATGCAAAAGCCCTGGCAACTGACAGAGTCCCGCACCAGAGCAATAGCTGCCTCTGGCACGCTCCCCCCGTGAGGAGAAAGAGCCCTGGGACCCTGTATGGGAATGGGGGGGACCACATTGGTAGGAGGGTGAAAGTGGAGGCAGCAGTTGTGTAAGACCTTGTGGGTTTGCACTCAGAAAAACCCTCCTGTTGAGTACTCGATATTTTTATCTTGCAGACTGCGCAACAAAAATGAAGAATGTTTAGCAAGAGGGATTTTTCTCATAGGCTTTGATATCCGTTTGACCTGTAGACCCTACTGATGAAGAGATGATCTGGGTTAGTTCCAGTGTTACCACCATTAGGGGAAGTTGCATCCTTCCTCAGGCCCCTGTTTTCTCACTGTGATGATTTTTATTTTATTTTTTTTTTTGGCAATAGGGTGAGAGAATGAGAACAATGATCTTCCTTTACACATTTAAGATCTATGTATGAAAAGCAGTATGTGACATTGCTGCAATTCACCTACCTGACTCAGTTCTACTTTTTTTTTTAATTGATCAAAAAAAGAAAGTGAGGGTCATCGTATTGTAACATTTGAATATCTGTAGCCAAATGCAAGTGTGTTGCTTAGTTCAGGAGATGTGAGGACGTGATTGAGCGTGTATGTAAGCTTAACTATGTGAGTAGTTTGAAGTCAATAGGACTGCCATGTTGAACAATAACACTTTTAGCATGTGCTTAAAACCTAAACTGGATAGATACTTAGCTTTTTTCAAAGGTGTGTGGCTAACAAGCTCTTCACTCCCAAATGTTTTATTCTAGTGTTTCTGTGTAATATTTATGCTTGCATTGAATGTTGGTTTTCAGCTAAAAATGCTAAAATACAGATTTCTTTGCTTTATATGATTTTGATTGTTTTGCTTTACTTTCACAATCCCGCTCCAGCCTTTATAAGGGTGAATGCTATGGTGGCGTCGCCAGGGCCTGGCTTTCCTGGACTCCAACTTGCAGAGACCAAACGTAGCCTTTGCTGAGAGAGATGGCTCAGGAGACAAGACAATATGGCTTCCCCCATTTTTTTTTACTCTAAAAGGCATGTTGGAGTTTTGTGCTGTATAATTCTTTAGGTATTTGGATTAACTCTGATAAAATTATAGGTGGTTGTAAGGGAGTTTATTGTGTTTATAAATTGTAGTGGGGCTCCCTGTAATTTGTTATAATTAATTCAAGAGTTTCAAGGGCAGAAAATCAGGATCAGGTTGTGGCATGCCTTCCTTTCTTGCTAAAGCATGCCATTACTGGCCTTTTTATTTAAGGTTTAACTTTGTGGGTTTGTTTGAACTTGGAGTATCCAAAAAGTATAATACATTCTTAACAAAAAGTGCAAATACAGAGGATGGACTTGATGCAATTGAGGGGTTCCTTTTGAAATACAGAGAAATTGGTGGATACTGTAAAGCTGCATCTGCTGGCTAAGCCTCTCGCGGAAGGAGTGCATGTTTTGGAAGGCTTGTGTCATGTCTGCAGGCCGCCACAAGGCCTGGATGCATGTCTGTGCTTGTGGCCCATCAGAAATGGCAGGAGAAGAAAAACACTGGCAGAGCACTTCTTTGCAGTCCAGGCTCAGTCTTTTGCTGCCAACGAGAAAAAAGCCGAGTGTGATGCTGTTATCTCGTGTCTAACTACTATGGGTTTCACTAGCCCTCTGTTTAACACCGGACACCAAAGAGCCACAGCACTTTGATACCAGGCTATACTGGAAGCAACTGCTTATATGTGAGAGGTTATAAAGCACGTGTTACCTTCCTAAACAGTCCCATGTCTGTTTGCAATACATATATTCTTTTCTTTTTTGAATGCTCAGTTTTGCTGCAGAAATTTGACTTCATTGACTGATTCACGCCAGGAGAAAAAACTTATTGCTCCTAAAATGCTCACGCTTTGCATTTACATTTGAAATCTTCTGCCAGCTGTGTAAAGAATTGGTGGATGTGGAGATCTGAAATTTTAATAGACTGTCTTTTGGGGAATGCATGCAAATGAAAAACCTTTCAGTATAAACTGATGAAGTAGAGGTAGTAAACAACAGCTAAGGAGGGCAAAATTCTGATCAGATTGGGTTTAGGTGCACAAAGGTTTTCCTGTTCCAGTATCCTTAGCCAGGAGTTGACAGTGTAGCTGGACCTTAACTTTTGGAAGACATTAACCTTTGGTAGGAACTGCGCTGGTCAGATGTGATAGCTTGCCTTTCATTGTGTGCCTCGTTGCAGCTCACAGAGCAAGCCAGCCATTAAGGCTGTGTATTGTTTATCCTTATGCTCACAAGTTGCATGTCAAAACAAATGGAAAGTGACTGTCATTGTCAAATTCACCTGTTTTAGCCAAATCCCCTTTTCTGCCCTTCAGCTGTAAACTGTTGCTTTTAAAGAGAGAGAGTAAGCAGTGTGGAAGTGGGTGATATGAACTGTGTTTTGATCTGTCCTCCTTTTTCATTCCTACCTGTGAAAATGATGCTAACCCAAAATTGTTCTGCCTCATTAAAAAGGGGAAAAGGAATGACACAAATGTTTCCATGTATTTAATTTATTTTATTTTTAGTTTCAGTCATATTTTCCATCCAGCTGCTGGAGGAAGCCAGGATGTAGACAGTTGGATGCTGCTTTTGAACCACCTCATTTCTCAGTTACCTGAAGCTAACCTTGACCTACCTTATAAGGTTGTTATGATCAAGGAGTTCCTACCCTAGAAACTTATGACTGTGTTTTTACTATTGGCATTGACAGCTTGAACTTCTGAAGGAATTTCCTCCTGCATGTGTGACAAACGCTCTTTTGTCTCCTTCCCTTTTTTTTCTGGCAAGTCTGCTGATCTTTCTGAAGGCCTGTGACAGGGCGTGGTAGACTTGTTCTCAATAATACCTTTCCAAAAATATTACCCTTTAGTAGTGGAAACACAGCCGTTACTTTTTATGTTCTACCGCAAATCCCAGATAAATGGCTATTGTCTAATACTGCGAAACATCAGACTTTTGCTGGGAGAGAAGCTGATGAAATTCCAGAGGAGTGAGTTGGAGATGTTTTGTTTATCAACACCATCTAAGTTTTTTACAAGGGCAAAGACGAGGCCTTACCACTGTGTTACTGACAATGGCGTCATCAATGTATGTACTTCTTTTTTTAAAGTGCCTTTGGATTAAGATGTGCTGATTGAATCTTTGCGTCTAAAATGGGTTTCGGCATGCTCAAGACCAGAAATCATAATGCCATCTTTGCCAATATACTGAACACTGTATCTCAAAAGATCAGTCTTGTGTGCCTGCCTTTCTTGCCGTATAAAATCCGATCCAAGTTTGCAGTCAGTTTTGTGGTAGTATATTGAGTGACCCACCTGAAATAAGCAGCATCCAGTAAGCAGTGGTCTGGATTGCAACTTGGAAACAAAACCTAGATTTTCCAAATCTCCCTTCGTTTCCTGCCCACATTTACACAAGTAACTTCACCAGCCTTGTGCCTCAGATGTTATTCATGATCATTAACCTAATTTTATAAATAGACTATTTAAAGCATGTTTTTCTCAGAAAAGCAGCCAGTAAGAGTTAAGTAGTATTATGATTGTCTCAAATATGTAATAAATAAAAATAACCTTTTGGTCATTATCAATTAGTTCCTTTGCCCACTGAATAGCTTAGTCATTGGCTCATCTAACTCAAAGGCTGAGAAAATATGAAAGATCCTGTGTTTAAAATAAAAAATAGGTTCCTCTTTAAAAGGTAGCATATAGGTATCTGTGGAATCCTGTTGCTAACTAGTATCAAAGCCAAGATGGTGGCAGATTTTAAGTTGTGAGACGAACAATAGACACATCAATATAAAAGCTAACGTTTAAAATAATGTTAGTAAATGATAAAAGGCCTCTGTTCTGGAGAAACTTCTTCCCCTGTGGGCAGATTATTGCGTAAGTGTACATTGCAGCATCTCTGCTCAGTATATTACCATACTAAGATAAACCCAAATGAGCCAAGTCGGACTGTTGTTGTGATTCAATGAGACTTTTACTGTGTTCCTAATTTTAGAAGATCATGTTGTACTCTAATTGCAATTTTTTTTGAAGTTGGAAAAGAGCTGAAGGTCTTGAGCTAAACCACTTGTGGGCCAATCTGTTTCTCCTTTGAGTCTTAAAGACTTCTCATTTTGGAGATATGAAACAGTAAAGCAGTTCTCTTTTCCTACAGAGAAGTTTAACCACATAGCTATGCAGTTATCCAACAGATAGGCTTGATGCCAAAAAGGTACCTAATGAGTTATAAAAAAGTTACTCATGACAGTAATTGCATCATTAGAAACAATTTTAAAGGAATTGTACCTCTTAGGTAACTAATACATGTTTTGTAGTGCTTTGTGTATTTTCAGATACACAGAATCACAGCATGGTCGGGGTTGGAAGGGACCTCGGGAGATCATCTACTCCACCCCCCCTGCCAAAGCAGGGTCACCTACAGCAGGTTGCACAGGATCACATCCAGGCGGGTTTTGAATATCTCTAGAGAAGGAGACTCCACAACCTCTCTGGGCAGCCTGTTCCAGTGCTCTGCCACCCTCAAAGTACAGAAGCTCTTCCTCATATTCAGGTGGAACTTCCTGAGTTTCAGTTCGTGCCCATTGCCCCTTAACATGTTACTGGGCATCACTGAAAAGAGTCTGGCCCCATTCTCTTGACACCTCCCTTTAAGGTATTTTAAGTATTGATGAGATCCCCTCTCAGCCTTCTCCAGGCTGAACAGACCCAGTTCCCTCAGCCTTTCCCCATGAGAGAGATGCTTCTGCCCCCTCATCATCTTTGTTGCGCTCTGCTGGACTCTCTCCAGTTCCTTGTCTGTCTTGACCTGGGGAGCCCAGAACTGGACACAGCACTCCAGATGGTCTCACCAGGACAGAGTAGAGGGGGAGGATAACCTCCCTCA
>NW_009595955.1:60699-61047 GCF_000690535.1 Cariama cristata
GTAAACCGCGAGCCTGTACTGGTGCATGGGGTTATTCCTCCCTAGGTGTAGGACCCTACGCTTGCCCTTGTTGAACTTCATCACGTTCCTCTCCACCCAGCTCTCCAGCATGTCCAAGTGTCACTGAACAGCAGCACAGCCTTCTGGTCTATCAGCCACTCCTCCCAGTTTTGTATCATCAGCGAACTTGTTGAAAGTATACTCCGTCCTTTCATCCAGGTGGTTGATGAATAGGTTAAACAAGACCAGACCCAGGACTGACCCCTGGGGAACACTGCTGGCCACAGGCCTCCAACCAGACTCTGCCCTGCTGATCACAACCCTCAGAGCTCTGCCATTCAGCCAGTT
>NW_009595956.1:0-2014 GCF_000690535.1 Cariama cristata
GCTCCGGGGCCGCGGCCGGGACCCCGACTGCTGCGGGGAGGGCAAGGGCACCCCGCAGCCGGTTTGGGGTGTCCCCACCTTGCAGCGTCTTTGCCCAAGAGCCAACCGGAGCTACTCTCTGGAGCCTGAATGCTTCTTGTTTTCTGAGCAAGGGCGTCTACTTTTATTTTATCACTGAAGGGGAAGAACGCGTTCCTCATCTTGTAGGCTGCTTCTATGCTTGAAACTTAACTAAAGGTTTTGGTCCTTTTATAGAGGCAGAGGTTCATGGACACAGGAGAAAGGGGAGAAAACAACTGACCTAAATCCAATTTTTAGAGATACATCCCGTTGATGAGGTAATCGGACTCTTCAGATGTAATGGGTCGAGCTTTTTTAAGCTTCTGTCTCACCAAACGCAGTCTGCAAGCAACCATGAGCAGCAGTAAAGCAGTGATGGCCAAGCCTAAGGCTAAGGGTAACACAGCACCTGCAACGAGGTTAAGAGAAATTACACTTTATTTAACGCAGTGAGAAATCGGTAGAGAAAACCTGAAATTTTTCTTCAAAAATACAGCTAGTCTATCACTTAGGTGCTGCAAAACTAAACTGTATGATCATACATGGTAGGAAGAGTTCAGAATATGGAAGTGCACTATTCAATTCTTGACTAAGTATCTGGAGCTATAGCACCTGACTGAAAAACTAACGTAATTCAAAATTAATTCCCGTGGTCGGTCTTACCTGTTTCTGGGACGGGACGACCACCTCCAAGCTGATCTCTCTTTGGCACCATTATGCCATTCCCATTTTTGTCATCTGTTCTTCTCCCTGAGGAACTGTTATCTGCACAAAGTCAAGCAAGATAAATGAATATTGCAGTTCAGCGACTCGGGAAGTCTTATCCACAGGATACTGGAATTAAGTAATGTGAAAGCCTGGAGCATGCCCCACGCGTAACTCCCACCCACCACCACCAGCCCCTGAGAGCTGCAGAACGCGGCCCCGTCAGCCGCAGCAGCAAATACACGCGACCGTTAATTAAAGCTTAAATTGTTTCACCAACAAAGGCACGAGGTTAGAGCCAACGTCCCCGCTCTAAGGCACATCACAGCCTCCCAGGCTCGGGCCTTACTGCCTTTACTGCATAACCACCAACCTCAGGGGCCAGGCAATGCCTCAGAAACAAGCCAGAGCTCTCCTCCTCGTTCGGGCGCTTTCAGTCGTTCTGGCACGGAAGGAAATCCTAAGTGTAAACTGCACTGGCTTTAAGGTCCCTGGATGGTACCAGAGCTGTGCAAAATAACCCGAGTGTAATTGAGACTAAAACCAGCAGCTGTCTTCTCCTTCTGTCTTCCCTAAATGAAATTAAATGAATACTTGTCTTTATTTTGGAAATACCCAAAAGACATTGGCTCTTCGTAGAGCTGCTCCAGCCCGTATGGCAAGGCTCCATCTGAATGCCTGCTTTATAAATTTGTTTCCCTGCCATTTGAGTAACGGGAATGTTTAAGTCAACTGCTGTAAAGACATTTGGCAAATACACCTGAATACGGAGAGAAGTTTAGTGGGAAAATTTTGGGAGGGTAGAAGAACAACAGAATCCTTTCAATAAAGCTTGTAGGGTTTTGCTGAGACTTGTGGCTGTTCTCACGGGCCTGGAGGGGCTATCGGAGTCAATGCTGCTCAACATCTTACCTGTTACCAACTAGAAAACAAAGACACGTTTCCCCGAACAGGTTTAGGAGCCTGACATAAAGCATGTTATGTGGGTTTTGTTCTGTTTCCACTTTCTCTTCGTTTTCTAGTCTGTGCCTAAGAAACTGCAGTGTTTCCAGTTACCCTAAATCAGAGATCGAGGTTACGGCTACTGCCGTCGATGCCTCCGCAGCAAAACCAGGACTGAGACCTGGGCACTCGGTCAAACGCCGTACTCCCAGCCCTGACCGGTCCCGCAGAGCAGCTGGCACGGGCACAGCCCCTGCGCCAGGGATGCTAAGCTGTTGCGGTGCTTTACCCACTCGAGCCGGCTACG
>NW_009595956.1:2131-7892 GCF_000690535.1 Cariama cristata
GCAACTGTGGTTTGGCTCTATTCATTTCCAGGGGCAGCAGTGCCAGAATACACAGCTGGGCTTCGGCGCTTCCCCGGGGAGGGATGCGGGGTGCTGGGGAGGCTCCCTGCACGCAGTTCTGCTTCCATCCAACTGCCATTTCAGATCATTTTAATTCACCAGGAAGAACTTTAAAAGACACACTAGTTTCACTGCAGCTTCTGGAGCTTTACCAGGGGAAGGGTTGGTGCCTCTGCCTGGAGCATCACCGCACCCTGACGCCCCACAGCCTCGCAGCCACGGCGGAGAATACTGCTGGGGACCTGGGGTCCTCTGTTACCAAAGACTGAGCCTTCTCTATAGCGATCAAAGATTTCTCCTGCCCTGGACACACACTTCAGAAAAAAAAAGTGCCCTTAATAATCAAGAGATTACTTCAGGGGAGAAAAAAAAAAGTCATCGCTCAGCACCAGGAGAGATGCAACGACCCTCACCCAAGCTGAACGGCACTTTGTCACGTTCGACGGAAGGTCCCCCCCCAGACTTAAAGAGCCTTACGCATCAGCCTGCACAGCCCAGCCTGTGGCAGAATTTGTGTTCAGCTCACCGCACGTTTTGTTCCCTAGGACTGTGTTCTTTTCCTAGCATTTCTACGTGTTAACTTTCTTGTTGCACCTGCTAAGAACCAGACTTGACTTCATAAAGCAATTCCTAGTTGTAACTTAATTATTACAAGCTGCTTTTGCATTTTGTACATTTGCAAATTTTTACTCTTAGCCAGGCACCACGAGACAATTTAATTAAATTTAAGGCGCAAGACATTTTCTTCCTCCAGAGAGGAAGATTTATTGAAACGGGTTCGTTTCAATTCTTACCTGGCACAAATCCACTGGTTTGCTGCTTTGGTCCCTGAGAAAGCGATCGGTTAGACGTGTCCGCGTCCCCTGGCAGAAGCGGCTGATTTCTGGCAGTGGCTTTCAGGGCGTTTTCTGCAGAGAAGTTCTCGTCTGCGCTTCCAGTCAGACCCGCCGTCCTCTGCTGGGCCGTGCCGAGGGCCGCGTGAGTCACCGTCTTCCGGCCCCGGCTGACTGCAGAACAAAAATGGTAATTTTTATATGGAATTGAAGGGAATGGGAGGGTTCTGATGGAAGACCCTGCACTACGGGCCTTGAGGCAGGCTGAACGAGTTCATCTGGCTCAGACAGAGGATGAAATGTGAGTTCCAGACACAGAGCAAGTTACCAATTGCCCGCTGTCCGCTCTTAAGCAAGAGTATAGACGTGAGCCCTGAAATGAAATCCAGCAACTGGAATACCGATGAAGGAGCGGGCAGCCATCGTGCCAATTCACCCGCTGATGACTTTTGTTCACTTACCTGAGCAGGGGGGCATACCGAGGATGGCTAATGAAAGCGAGCAGAGTGACGGTGAATCAACCGGTCGCCCTACGTGCTCTCATTTCCAGCGTTACAGATTCCTGCAAGGTGTGTGACTGCACTGGGACGCACCCCTCTGAGACACCCTGCAGATCAAGACCAGGGCCCTTGTTTCCAGAATCATCATGCAAGTGAAGAACTGATCTTTTAAATGTTGAGAACTCTACCAGAAGATCTGGCATCTGGGGACCCTGAACAGTTTTGCTATGTTTTGAAGAAAAAGGAGTTTGTTGCTGAGCACCTGCTGTACGTGGACATGAAACCGTCCCACCTACCATTTCCAACAAAAGGCTCTATGGTGGGGGCAAGCTGCTTGTTCATGGGAAGAGAGCCGGCCGAAGGGGCCTCATTTATTTCCTTTTGGTCCCTCAGCCCGGGGTTACTCTCACAATCTACACTGTGGCCCGGCGCACTTACAGTTCTGGCAGAAAGTTTCATCCGATCCGTCGGGACACTGTCTCACGCCATCGCAAGCAAACGTGATGTCGATGCAGCAGCCATCGTCGCAGATAAACTGGTAGCGAGAGCAAACCCCGACACAGGCTGTTGAGAAACGAGTCTCAAATTACCAAAATCCAAGCAGTAAATACCGGGTCAATGACTAAAATCTGCAGCGCCAAGGAAAAACCAAAACCACACTCTGTCAAGAAGGGCCACGAGCAGGGCAGAAAGTTGAAGAAAGGCCAGGCTCAGCTGTGTGATGCTACACTGACACACAAGCTAACATAGCCCACAGCTGCTCCTTGCACCCTCATCACTACTTTGGCAATCTCTTTACTACAGGAATACTCAACCTGGAGGCTGCAGCACCTTACACCTTTTGCAGCATCCCTACAGCACCTTAACTCTGCTGGCCTCAGCTGAACAGAGGTCTTCCCAGGCTTAAAAGACCCAAAACAGTCCTAAAAAGAAAATTACATCTCTATGGTTGTAACTGCATTTCTCCAACACATAATTCCTACTACATACCCATTCTGTATTTCTGACAATATGTTATTTTACATGCGCACATACGGGCCATATGGGGTCTTTTACGGCACGCTTTCTGCAGCCTCACTAAAATACTGAAAGCACGCTCGTCGTTGACCCCCACGAGCAATCCACGGCCTCCAATCCGGCACATGCCAGAGCAAAGTCGTACAGGTGACCCTCCCCAGAAAGAACTGATCGCTGCCTGCTTTAATATTTAGATTCCCCCGCAAACGGAGCGTGTCCCTGGACACACTTCGCATACTGAAAGCTTTCCTGAAATCCCGTCTGACCTTGTGATTATCAAGTGTTTACATCTGTGCTTTTGTCTTTCCAACAGCCGTGCCGTTCATTCTTTGTAAAGCGCTATCAAATTCAGTGTTTGGTTAATGTTGTAACAGCAAATCGATTTGCACGAGCAAGTCACAGCCTTTGACTGTTACCCCGCTATGTACCAAAAAGCTGAGCAATGCTGAGGAAAGTATGGCAGGAACACGGGCGCCTGTTTAAAACCCCTAAAATCACACTTAGAAAATGCATCTCCTAAATTTCAGTACTAATAATAGCAGTGGTCTTGCACGCATTAAGGCACTGCGGACTGCTTTAACTGTAGCAGTGGCACTTGAACTGCAAACGGACTTGGGGAATTAGAAAAAAGGCAGCAAATCCTCTACGTGCTGCACCCAAAGATACCACAGATCCCCACAGCAGCAAAGAAGTAAATCAGCAAACCTCTCTGGCTGCTTTAGCCGAATTAAACATTAATGAATACAACTCTATCATCCAGTACTGGAACACAGGTGTTACTGAACAGATTAATTCCTGGTTTTTTGTAATACCAATTTATTGCCACGGGGACTACGCTGTCACGTAGAGATACTGGGGTGGTGCAGAGCCAAGTTTTCACTGGTCCAGCTGACCTTAGTGATAATGGCCAGGGCAGCAGATCTATCTTAGCAACTTGCTAATTACAAAGTAATTAGAAGTTACTACATTAAAAAGTGCAGAATTGACAGCCACTGAAATCTAACTTACTTTCTACCTTTCATGCTTCTTACACATTTCTTGAGCTCAGAGTTTTAAAATGATGGGTCAATTCCAGTTCCCGTTTCCACAGTAACATAAAGGTTCAGTAACAACTCTTGAACAGAAAAGCTTAAATGCATGAAAACAAGAAACGATCCCATCTTTTAGACTACAGGTGCAGGCCAGTATTATTATTAGTCTGCGCGTCACACCTACTATTAACTGCTTTTAACTGGATCGTCCTTACGGCGCAATCCTTGTGACGTTCCCCCCACCGTCGGAGTACACGACGACTGTCGGGATGCATTTTGTTTTTCCAACCCTGCATGCTTATTAGCAACACAAGGGCGAACCTTTGAACACTCTAAAGTATTACTGCTCTAGCAAACAAGTGAAGCTTGCTTGCTTGCTTCCTCACGTTGAAACAGCAACTCAAACCTGAAAGAGATGTCATTGCGTAATGAACGAGGGCAAAATAAAACACTGGAAATGGAGAGTAAGATTTCTGCCTCCGTCAGGACCCTTGCTGTGACTATCACAGCCCGGGTGTCACACGGGCATCTCCTCACCTGCTGCAGAGCGAACCATGGGCAGAACGGTCACAGAGACGTTGTCCGAGCTCCGCTGCCCTGCAGTGTCCGTCACCGTCAGCTGGAAAACATACCCCCCGTCCTGGACGTGGGAGAGCTTCAGCGTTCCTGGCTGTGGCACCTGATTAAAGAAACACAGAGAAAGAAACATGTTGGTGTAAAGGATCTCACGCCACCCTGGATAGAGACAAACTTTGTAAACCACTAGAAATAACCACTGGAACAAACTCCCTAGGGACACGGTATCCTCCCCATCACTGGGGATGTGCTTGGACAGATAAGATAATCCCTTCTAGGCTCCTCGTCCCACGCAAGGTTGGACCAGATGACCTTTTGAGGTCCCTTCCAACCTGGGCTGCTCTATATTTCTATGAAATAAATGCTCAAGTTGCACAGTCACCCTAATTCTGATGCCTGGTGGCCATATCCATTTGAATACATTTAATACTTTCAGCTCTACATTTAAAAGTGTACGAACACAACAGACTGGAAGTAGCTGGCCATGTGCGAGCGGGCACGTGTACCTTCATTTCAACCGACGAGTCGCCCTGCAGCAGCGTCCACTCGTACTGCACAATTCCACGGTCGTCTGAACTTTCCCGGCCATCCAAAAGCACCCAGTCGACAGGCGACTGCAGCACAATATCTTGTCCCGCCTTGCACCGTGGAGGCTCATCATCTTCTTCTTCTTCTTCAATAAAAAAAAGAGAAGCTCAGTTATTTATCAGGAGAAGCTGAGTGATTATTTATATGAAACATATTTTTTGTTGGTTAAGGCATTGATTCGCCACTGCGCAACTTCCTGAAAGACAGGAATGTTCATTAGTGCACGTTTTGTTACGCGAAGTAGTATCTACTTAGGTTTTAGTTAACTGTTCCATATTCAATGATGTCTTCAGGAAACAACTCCTACATTAGAAGCACGTGGCACAGAAAACCTCTCTATGTACGTGGACGTTCCACTAATACGACAAACAGGATTGTTAGCATCAGTGTAGTTGTTTAATCTGAACTAAGGAAAACGGATTTAAATACGAATTACAGACATATTCAGATGGCAGTTACTGCACACCTTTTACAGCACTCCGCATAACTTCATCAGCTTTCAGTCTCTTTTTAGAATACATCATTACAGGAGTGAAAGACTTATTTAACGTAAGTTGGCATCCTGGTGAAGCAGTGCACATGATGATTAAAAATCATCAGAAATGACCCCCGATTTTAAATGCCTAATCTAAGACATTCAAAGCTTGATTTTCAGACTATTTAGGAATTGTAGCATTTTGCTATACTCCAAGTACCATTCTTATTGATTAAAATTGTGTGTACTGAGTACTTTTGCCAACCAGACCACAAGTTTTTCAGGTCAGACGAACAAGACCCATGACACGTTAAGTGACATGACCTGGGACAAGTGGTTTAAGTCACTTGCTCTGCAACCTTCAGGCAGCGCAGGGAAGAGAGAGGGGTAAAATCTAGTTCTACAAGCCAGCGTTTGACAACTTTAACCACTAGACTGAATCTTTCCGCAGCTCCCTGCTCAAGCTGCATTCCTCCTCTGGCCATGGGATGTTCCTGGCACCCTGAAGTGCCAGGGTGCCTTCTGCTCTTCAGTCTCCGCAGAGGACATCCTGCAAAGGCTGCTGAGGTTAAGCTCCGAACAGCAGCTCCGGCACCCCAGGCTGTAACCGCGGCCGCTGTGGGCAGAGCTGCCCCGGGACAGCCGAGGCGCTGCCCCCCCACCGCCAGGCCGCTCCCCGGC
>NW_009595956.1:7921-10734 GCF_000690535.1 Cariama cristata
ACGCTCATCGGAGCAGTGGGACCATTTTTTATCACTGACTGAACTGCAAACTTTTTATTTCTCGTTTTTCTCAGTAGTAGGTAAGGCGTAGAAAATTTCAAGGCAGATGCCTTAAGTTAGGAAAACGTGCAAATAACTGAAAACAGGGTCTAATAATAGAAAGCATGAAACTGTTCTTGCTCATCTAGCTGGCAGGGGAAGCTTTGCCTAATTCGTATATACTCGGTTCTCAAAACCAACTTTGTTTAAAAAGCAACATTTAGGTGCAAAAAACCCCCAACTCCTTGTTAATAAACACCATCGTTACGGTGCCAGGGCAACTTTCACGTGGTACGTATGAGTTACGTACACCCTTCACACCACTGTGTACTTTACCGAGCACTGTCATAAAGAGACTGACCTGGGTCTGAAACAGCACAGCCCTTTCTCCCACTTCTGCCTCGGAAAAAAGTGGCTCCATCTCACCTGTCTGGTTTAAATGACTCGATCACCGCCCTGCCAGGGCAGAGACAAGCCCCACTTCCCCGGGGCCCTCAGCAACAAGGATATTCTCTTCCCGGACTAACTTTGTACGCCAGCAGCCCGAGCTGCAACGGCAGGACCACCTCCCGCTGGGGCAGGCGACAGAAACTCATCCCAGCTCTTTGCTAGAGGTGAGGAACCACCCCCACGCCTCTGGTCCCAAAGGATGGAGGCACCGCGCCTTTGCTTGTAAGCCACCAGAACATCAAAAATTCATCCCACTGCCGACTGCTCTGGAAGTACGCAGAGGTACGCTTCATCTGACAAACGCCTATCTATCATTAAGGGCTCCCAGATTTAAATAACCAATTGGTCTTGGCTTCCTGAAGATGCTTAACACAAATGAAACCGCAACACCCTAGAGATCACTGTACACTGATGCTCAGAAATATTTTGGAATTACGAGGACACCACGTTTATGGATAAATGTTGGTTTGGTATTATCAAAAAGAAAACAGCAGAAGACTCAACACCACAGTACTCTGAAAAAAAAAAACCAAACCGGGCAAAACACAATCCCCTCATGAAAGAAAATTTTGAAGTGAAAAGCTCTTCCCTAAATTTCCTAAATTCAATCATGGGGTGACATAAGGGAAAAGAGATGTGCCTGCCCCGTCCTGTGACGATGCACTGTTGTCGAGATTAATTTTTCAATGCGATTCAAGAAGGCAGCGCTAACATAACATCAGACAGCAAAATAATTCAATCTTAATCTTCTCTCTCCTGGTCTATGTCACGGCTGACAGATGTTTGAATAAAAGTTCATTCTCCTTCGTGGCTCTGCTTCAGCTCCAGTGTAATTGCATTAAGAAGTCGTAATCCCCTGTTTCCGACACCACCACCACCCACCAGACTGACTTTTAAATAAACCCAAAAGGACACAGAGCAATTTGCAGATTAAGAATCAAAATTGCCTCGCAAGCCCAGTGCTGAGAGTCACAAAAGCTGCCAGAAGGCAAGGCATCCAAGAACTCCGGAATTCAAGAACTCAAGGAATTCAAGAAATTCAAGATTTCTAACAGGTAGAGTATCACTTGAACAACAGTATTACTTATATCGTGCCACAGCTGCACTCTGCGTTAGGGTGCGGTTTTAATGGAATTAAGGCAGTTCAAAGTGATGAAGGACATTTGATGAAAGATATTGTCAGAGGTTTTCAAAGAAGCCTAATTCTCTGTGGCTCTGATGTAAAATCTAGGCTTAAGCCTTCTATCTTGAGAGTGCACACAGGGTTACAGAACACAATTACCCAAACGTTGCTACATAAATAATACCATGGCACTAATACTTCCCTGGGTTGAAAATGTCAAATTCACACCTTGGGTTTTCCTGGTACCTTTGGCTTGCCTCGTCTTTACCGCCATGGGTTCCTCCCTCCAGCTCTCTGGTTTACCTGCCCATCCACGTTGCAGAAAACATTTAGGCATCGTAACTCCTCTAAGATTGAGCCCCTGCTCTCTCTTATTTCCCGGGGATTCCCGTTGGTATGCTCACACAACAGGCAGGACCGGACGGACCGGTGTCCCCTGCCAAGGGCGCAGCGATAGCCGGCACCAGCCCGACACGCAGTTTTCATTCACACCACCACCAAGTTTTCTCCAGGTTGCCTGCAGTGACTAATGTACTTCAGTCGAGATGTATCGCGGAAGAATCATAGGATCGTTGTGGTTGGAAGAGACCTCAAAGATCATCAAGTCCAACCGTACACCTGATGCCACCATGCCCGCTAAACCATGTCTCGAAGCACCACACCTAAACGTTTTTTGAACGCCTCCAGGGATGGTGACTCCACCACCTCCCTGGGGAGCCCGTTCCGATGCCGAACGAAGATGAAGAAGAGGACATTTAGGAAAGTATTGTCAACAGAAGGTAATGAAATTAAGACAAAATGAATTAGGATGCAACTGTTTAACAACAGGAGGTGGGGGAGCGTAAGTTCTTTGGATCAGACGCTAGGAAACAGACCCCAAATTTAGAAACCCGGACTTGTTTCCATCTACAGCTGCTTGCTCTGGATGACGTTGTTCTCAAACATGCTTCAGGGTCGGACACACTGCTGCTCTGGATGCGGCCCTGACTCCGGAGGCGGTTATGCAGCGTCTCTCTGCTGCCTCGGGACTACTGGCCAGGTACCCTTGTCTTCTTCACTCTACCTCTCAAGCGCTGAGGCAGGAAAAATTCTGAATTAAGTGAACGAGAAACCCACTGAGGTGGTGCCATGTGGCCGGCACCCCCACGAAGAACGGCATGTGCTTGCTCTCAAGGCCCCGGACCAGGCTCCAGCAGAGCTG
>NW_009595957.1:0-4227 GCF_000690535.1 Cariama cristata
GCAGACACTGTCTGAAAAACATGTACCTGTATTTTCAGAAAGTGCAGTTACTTAAAAGAAACTTAACTGAAAGAAAAAACTCCTGAAAGGAGAAATAGCCCTGTTTTAGCCAAACCAGGACACCATCCAAGTCAGACACTGTCGAGGCTATCAGGGAATCAGGGGACATTATCTCCAATTTTGAGACAGCTGAATCCAAGGTTTCAGGCTCACGGAGCTGACAATTAGATTGAATTATATTTCCACCATGCTTGATACAAATAGGATCGCAGTCTGATATGCCTCAAAGGAAAGAAGGCAGCAACAAAAGCCAAACAGAACGTATTGAATCCATTGCCACATGTATACACTTTAAAATTTGGTTTTGTTTGAAGTCATGCAATTACTTTCAATACTCTTAAGCAAGTATCATCTTCAGGAATTATCTCAAATAATAAGTCGTCTTCTTAAATAAAGAATTACTCTGTCCTTTAAAAGGTTTGCGGTGCCTTGAGCCAAAGGCAGGTTCCAACCATGAGCAAAGATGACAAGCTCCCTTAAAGTGCTCAGCCACTGACAATGACCTACTTGCATGCAAACTAAATAATAACTAAAAGGAAATGCAGAAGAGAGTGGAATTGCCATCATGAAGGGCCCCGTGAATCACCAATATGGCTGACTGGCACAGGATTGGTTCCTAAGGCAAGATTTCCAAATATGAGACAATGAAAGGGTCAAATAAATCATTTTCCATGTACATGGACCAGTACATGCATGGCCCAGGTCTACCACACTCAAGCCTTTTGCTGTTCAGTGAAGAATGGCATTGAACTCCAGTTCATCATCCTAATTCACCATGAGAAGGAAGTATGTAGTATCAGTTTGTATGCTTTATTTATGATGCTAACTGCTTTGCTGTGATTACATGGATCCTGATGACTGGAAGGACTGATAGCCATATATTCAACATGTGGGAGCATGAAAAACTTTAAATGATGCGAGTGTCACGGCAGCAGCATTACCAATTGGAACTAAAAGAGCTTTAAAAAAATTCCTGTTTATTTTTGTATGAGATGGGGATGGGATCAGAGAAGGTGGGAATTGAGAATGGCTTCAGACTTTAAACATTAAGTAGACCCGAGTCACCTCTTTTTATTTTTTCCTGCAGTTCCTGTTATCGAACACATGGAATCCAGCTCCTATTGCAATGCATGGGTGTCTTACATTTAATCGCTGTGTTTCTTCATCCTACTCTGCTCTCCAAGAAAAACAGTGGTGGGACTCGGTGGCTAAATTTCATTGTAAACTGAGTGAGACAAAGGAGAAAGCACAAAGAAAAATAATGTGCTATTTGCTCAAACTCTCCCCTGTTCCCTAACCGGTGTCATTTGTTTACAGACCATTAAGCCCTGATTTTAAATGTATAAACACCGATTACTTTTATTCCAGATCTTTGTTTTGAACCTAACCACCATATGACAATGTAACTTTCTTGGGAGCCACCAAAGATCTCTGTTACAGATGACAAGGTTTTTTAGGTATCTGAATATTTGTTAGATCACAGAAGGCGCATACGGCTTTGATGCTGAATTCAGTCTTAGCCTCTTTTAATTAATTTATTATTCTGAGAAACAAAATCAATCCCCTAGCAGTTCTTCAGTGCATTATCTACATTCTAATGACCCAAAGTCCTCTAAAAGTGACTGAAATTCAAGTGGGATAGCCCCTATGGGGAAATGTGGTCCTGATTCCTCATCCTAACACAGAACACCTTTCTAAACTGTGAAACAAAATAACACACTGTGGCATTTTATATTTCCAAATGGACAAAACAGACTCGTGAAAGAACAAGTCAGGTCATCCAGAGAAGCACTTATAATTCACCATTGGTTAATTTTTCCCTTTTTTTTTAACAACGCTGCAACCAGTGACTAAATTGCAAAACTTTAACTGACTCCAACGAGTAGTGCAATGGCTGTAAGATTTATGGGCTTTAAAGCTGTGTTACTGCAACTGAAGTAAGAAACCTATTTTTAATGCTGCATAAACCATTTATCAATTTTAAAAATAGCCATAACTGATTTAAGTAAGTTTTTAAAAAGTCATTGTTATAACAGATATGCATTGCGGTCACAGTTTAAGCATAGACTCTGGCGATTGGTTAAATTCCCAAACAACCCCACGACTCAGCTGGCATCGGGGTCTGTGCATGCACAGGTAACCTGTGGGACCACAGCTAAAAAACCAGAAAAGTTTGCCCTGCTTTTGATTCCTTATAGTTTTCTCCTGCTACTCCCACAGTGTCTCCAGCTTTGCTGCAGAACTTCTGATGGTTATGGGTCTGAAGTTGTGGGGTCTCAGAAGACTTGTTTTCAGGGGCTGTCAGGAGTGCAAGTTATCCAGCATGCAAGCAATATGTGTCAGAACGATAGACAATTCTTTCAGTTTAGAATACATAAATTACTTTCTTTTAGTAGTTGAGGCTATATTCTGATTTCTAACCATATTGGTTATTTCCTGCTGTGTTTTTAGGTTCTATGAGCTGTTAAAAGGACAAGAATTATCCACAAACTTGAAAATAAGACCATCATAGACTGCCCCTAAAATATCGGTTGCTTGTTAAAAAACAGTTTGTGTCTATTTTGTTGTATATCTGGAGGTTCTTGATCTGCAGGTTTGCAAAACTGGAATTAATTCCAATTAACAGATGTGTGAACAGTTGCAAAAAGTTTGAGGGTCAGCTCCACTAAAGGCTTAAGTGCCCATAGTTAGACTTGTGTGCAGCACAAATACCAAAGTCCAAGCACATGATTCTCAAACCTTGCCTCCCTTCCCCGATTCCTTAGGCAGCTGAAGACTATACAGAACTAAGTTTTCTTGTCAATGACGTACCTCAGGCACCTAAACTTCTACTTCTGTGCATGCCTAGGACTGTTTGAAACTTGGTGAACCTGCATAGCTCTACATCTATCTCAGTCCTAAACCCAGCCTGAAACCACAAACTTGGCAATTCCTCCCCTATATTCCCTGGAGGAACCAGCCTGATAAGGACCCACCTCATTCATGTCTACAGGACCAGGCATTGCACAAAATACCACAGCAGAAGTAGACAGTTTAATTAAAAAAAAAAAAAAAAAAAAAAAAGTTTAAAAAAAAAAAAAAAAAAAAAAAAAAAAAAAAAAAAAAAAAAGTGTCTGGAAGAGGTATGGCAAAAGAATCAAATCAAATGGTGCCAGAGAAGAGGATCAAGAATGAACACAAATTTGTCATCTAGTGGTTAGCAGGGGAGGGTGAGCATGAGGAAGGACAGGGTAACACCTGGGCTCTAGCAAATCCTCAAGGAGTGTTTGGGTAGCTAGCCAGACACTGGATAAAAATACAAAAGTAGTCTTAGACCATGGCTAAAACAAGCCAACCACCCTCTCCAGTAGATGGCTTATTTTGGCTCCCTGTTTTGATTTAATTGTTTCCTGAACTGTTGAACAGCCTCAGCAAGGGAGGTGCAGAGTCCTCTCCTACAAATAGGCTCCTGCCTCATGGCTAAGAGGCTACACCTCTGGAGCTGCAGGAGCCACAGGTCTGAACGCCTCCAGTGAGTAGACAGACACCACAATCATCTTTTCTTTTCTGACTCCTGAAATAACACTAGCCTTCTTTCACTCATTTTTAATGTATTACTTTTTCAGGAAAACTAGATGTATTTAGCTGCTACCCAAATAATTGGAAGAATGTTACATTTAGCAAGACTTGGAAATTAGCAAGAGTTCATTTACTTGACTGTGCATTTTTTATTCTACTAACTTACAAAATATCATAGAATGGTTTGGTTGAAAGGGACCTTAAAGACCATCTGGTTCCAACCCCCTGCCATGGGCAGGGACACCTTCCACCAGACCAGGTTGCTCAAAGCCCCGTCCAACCTGGCCTTGAACACTTCCAGGGATGGGGCATCCACAGCTGCTCTGGGCAACCTGTGCCAGTGCCTCACCACCCTCACCGTGAAGAATTTCTTCCTAATACCTAATCTAAATCTACTGTCTTTCTGTTTAAAGCCATTGCCCCCTGTCCTGTCACTAGACGCTCTTGTAAAAAGTCCCTCCCCACCTTTCCTGCAGGCCCCTTTAGGTACTGGAAGGCTGCTCTAAGGTCTCCCCAGAGCCTCCTCTTCTCCAGGCTGAACAACACAAACTCTCTCAGCCTGTCCTCACATGAGAGGTGCTTCAGCCCTCTGATCATCTTAGTGGCTTC
>NW_009595957.1:4258-4580 GCF_000690535.1 Cariama cristata
ACAGGGCCACGTCCTTCTTGTGTCGGGGGCCCAGAGCTGAAGGCAGTACTGCAGGGGGGGTCTCACCAAAGTGGAGTAGAGGGGGTGAATCCCCTCCCTCGACCTGCTGGCCACGCTGCTTTGGATGACCTTTTGAGATCTTTAGATCATTTTGCATCTGTAGAAAGGGAAGTATTTAAAAAAACCTACCTCCTTACACACTACTAGCATTCCAGTGACAAATCTGGTCTTGCAATCATTGTCATTTGCTGATCAAGAACTCCAGTGATCCTAAGGGACCTGGTTAGTGTTGCTAACAGGACGTTTTCTTATAGCAAGACAT
>NW_009595957.1:4637-11366 GCF_000690535.1 Cariama cristata
TAAGTCTGTTCAAGGTGATTTCAGGTGGAATTCTCCCTATTAAAATATGCAGGGCCAAATACCGAGGGGGTTTTCAAAGCTTATCCAGAAGCTGGTGGTAGTATACTCAAAGCAAGAGGGATCTGGACCAGAGATAAAACAAACAATTTGATTGGAGATACTAAAACGTAAAAGTACTTAGTCTTACAAAGTACATCTCTAAATTTGAAACAAAGAAGTTACATTTGGTTACGGTGTTTTTTCTCTGTCTAGGAAGGAGGTTTTGTTAGACCTGCCTCTAGTAGTCACCTCGCCCCTAATGCACAGGGCCTTTCTAAACAAATCGTCCTACCTCCATTGGATAAAAAAATGCTTTCTGCCTCCAGATAGCCTGTGCCCTCACCTGGACTTATCTCAACTAATTACACCAAGATAAAAACAACTGTACCTTGTCTCTAGTACGTTTTTATATCACAACAGCTGTCTCAATGTAAAAACTTCAGCCTACAGGAAAGGAATAGCCAAAAGAAGTAATAAATTCTGAATCTGAGAATTTACTATATTAAAAAGGAGGATTTCTTCTTTGCCTCACAACGCAGGAAAATATCCTGTTCGTTTCTGTTTTCTCTTTGGTCAGATCAGAAGAACAAGAAGTAGCTACAAGGATCTTTTTTTTTTCAATGTGTCTGCGATCTTTTGATGATGCTAGCTCACAAGGATTCTTTCCTCTAAATGTTCTATTATATTTTTCAAAGGGAAAAAAAATACGTATTTTTTCACTCTGAATTCATATGTTCATTTTGAAACCCTGACAAGAAATAATAATACCTCCTTCACAAGGAGTCTAGTTCCATCTGGTTGAGAACCAAAAAGCCCTGCCACAGTCTGATCTGAAGTGTAATTGATTTGATCGCTTGCAATTTAACTTCTTCGCTTACGTCTTTAGTGCGTTAAGACTTCCTGGGGAGGGGAAAGAAAACTGTTTACATTTTTAGACTTTTTAAAAGTGCATCCAAAACCTCCAAGTGTTTGGTGCCTGATTAATTACAAACACCTAGAAGATTGCTCCTGAGCCTATTTACAGAATCCCTCCTAACACTGAGTGATTTTACACTTTTTCAGGCACTTTGAATCCCATGTTATTTGTGGGAGAAAAAAGAAAAATCATTTAATCAAACTGCCAATGAAAGCAGCTAATGGAGAATTGCTGGGCAGTGTGGTTAGTCCCAGGATGTAAGATGACAGCTTTTCCACAGCTCTGAACAGCTCCACAGAAAGGGAAGAGTGATGTCTATTGTAGCTATGTTTGGAGAATAAAGTAAAAGGACTTGAAAAATGCTAATTAGAATTCAAGATACTGTAAGAAAGGGAAAGATCAATGAATAAATATTCAGCTGCCCTTAGCCAAACAGGCTAAACAGGATACTTCTGACAAGGAAACAGAAGAAGCAAAACAGAGCAGTTGGAAATATCAAGACAAGAGATTTGGCCCTAGGTTTGCCTGTGTAGTTTCCCAGAAGTGATTTTTTTTTTGGCAATTTTCGAAAGAGTAAATTTTTGGTAACCATACAGATAAAAAATAGACTATTTTCGTACTTTAATATTATTGTATTGTACTTTTAATTCTTAATTTCATAAAGTTTAGCATTCTAATGTGCACATCAGTTAGAATGCCCTTTAACAGGGGAAAGATGTATACATAAATTATTTTTGGGTCTTTTAGAAAAAGGCTCACCTGGCGCAGGCCTCTTGGATTGTTGTATGCGCTTCATTTTATACACTCCGAATAGCCCCACTGAAAACAAAGTCAAGCATCTGGCAAGTCCTTGGAGGATTTGGATCTGAATGTAAGTTTAGCAAAAAACTGAAGTATGTGCACAAGTCCACCTTTCTTATCAAAGCACTTAACTATCTCTTTGCATTTATGTATATAGTTAAAATGCTATTCAAATCAACAAAGACTGCTAAATTGGAGCCTTATCTTTAGCAGTTCTTTTAGATAACCACAACTGGTTAAACACTTCTTTGTCTGCCTTTAAGTTTTTTTGTCCACAACAGTGAAAACTTGGCTTATTCACTGGAAATATATTTTTTTATTATTATTGTGGAGAATTACAGAAGTTAAAAAGCCTTCTTCCCCATTAAAAGCTTTTAAAAAATTCAAAATGGATGCATTCAAGCACGTAGACACAAAATAGATGAAAGTTAAAAAAATGTGATTTATCTTCCCAGATTAAGTCAAACTCCCAGCTCCTTATTAACTGCCTTTTTCATGGGAAGTTTGGTAGCGAACCAGGTTTAAGGGTTTAGGCTAAAATTATTCTGGCTCCTTTGAAAACTCTTTTCCCTATTGTAGTTTTATAGGTCGGGAAATGGAGTCAAGAGAAAATCAGTGTGAGTGAAACAGGGTAAAGGATGAAGGTGGGGTGGACTTGAAGCCCTCGCACTGCGAGAAGGAGAAAATCCTCCTCTTCCAGGTCACATCCTGAGTTACAGGTGGTTGCACAACAATAAACTGCCTTTCATCACAGCAAGAAAGAAGTAAAAGCGACTGTTTTGCCAGAACTGTGTATGAGATATCTATACATGTCTTAAAAGAGTATATAATCTAAGACATTGGGACGCAGTAAGGTACGGGAAGGGAATCGTTTAGTTTTGCAGCATAACTGGAAACTGTTATTTCATAGCTGTCATAGCCCTGAAGTGAAATATGTAAGCAAATAACACATCGAGCTCCTTAGATGCCTCCTTTCATAATTCCCAGTTACGACTTCAGACTATAAGGGCTTCTTATGCTCATACAAACTCAGTTTGCTTAGCTGAGTCACTTCTTGTATCACATTGCTCCAGAGCTGCCCTGAAAGCAAAGCGTGTCAGCAAACACCTCCTACAGCTTCAGGAGACAGAAGAAAAAGAAAAGCAAAGGCATGAGGGCAGAGGAATTTTTCATGGGTATTTTATGGCTTTCATTTTCTTGGCAAATTCTTCTACAGTCATCAAATACATAAGATGCATCAAAAAAAATTGTGAAAAGAGTTATAAAAAGGTTAGCTTGACAAATGATATTTCCTCATTTGGCATGAAAGTTTATATTTGTCCAGCAGTCAAACTTCATCCTAATAAAATAAGCTTTTCTAAATCACTTTTGAAAAATAGTCACATATGGATTGTATTATATACGTAGGTGTTTTGAGGCCAGAAAACATATTTTTTGTTCTGTGTCTGCAGCACACAGCAGAGTGGAATGCTGGTGGGTGACCATGGCTCCTAGGTGCGGAGATCATTACAAGCCCACAACCTGACTCTACATGTAGTATACACTAAACAAAAAACCTTTTCAGACATACCAGGACATCATACTTTTCAGAGCAGTATCGCACACTTTTAAAGAATTTAGATGCGTAAATCTTTTATCTTGAACCTATTTATTTTTTTATTTCTGATGTCCTCTTTCTGAACATTTGCAAATTATTGCTAGAGGAAGTAATCTTTTGAAATTTAAAAAAAAAAAAATCATTAAAAAAACCCAAAACAAAACAAAATAAACATTTTTCCCTTGCTTAATTTTCTCTCATTCAGCTGATGGAAATCTATACATTAAAATATTGATGTTCTGCCAATCAAAATCTAAAATGCTGCTTTTTCAATAAGTACAATATTATCCAAATCCTTCTTGTCAGTCTGTGGGGTGGAGACTCTGCCACATGGACATTAATTCTAAAACTCAAACAAGAGAGAGATTTAAATTCTTTAATTAAACAGGATTTCAGTAAAGTGAAGCACAGTCTTAAGCTTGATTTTCTAGTAGATCTTAGGAAAAATTTAACTCAATTCAGACTAATCTCAGCCTTTTCTAGTATTACTTTATACGGTGTGATATGAAGTACAATACTATTTAAATAAGGGGGTTTTTTTCATACCATAATCTGTAATAGAACAAACAGTGGAGTAACTGAACAAGAACCTTAGGATTGGTGTGTTAACAGAGTATCTTGAAACCAAAACCTGCAGCTTCGCCTCCTCTCAATTTATGCCATTTATTACTGTCTACCTACTTAGGTTTGAAATAAAAAGTGAAAAATCCTTTCCCTTGTTGTTTTATCATAAGGTTTTTTGCCTATTAACTTTGGATATATCTAAAACCCACAGAGAACTGGATTCTTTGAGTATCACTTCTTTTCTATGACAATTTTTCCATGTAAAGCAAAGAAGTTCCCACACCTGGGCAAGAATGTAATGATGGACCATTTCTGTGCACAACCCATCCAACACACACTACATATGATCTTGCTTTTGCTCCAAGTGGTGAATTACTTCTGAGACACTGCTCGTCTTGCCCATCAAGTCAGGAAGATCAGGAGTGTACACCACCAGAAGCCCGACAATCCCCCGACATGAAGATATTCCTCATCTCTGAGAACACGTCCTCCAAAATTCACCTCCGAAACCAGGCATCTCTGCAACGCACACATCATTTTGTCGCATCAGGTAACAACTGTGTCAAACCCCATCGACTCATGCCTCTGCTGCACAGTATCAGATCCCCCCAGGATGGCAGGTGGCGAGGAGCAGACTGCGGTGGAAGTCAGCGCTTGCTTCTAGCCTTGTTACAAGCTCAGCAAGAAAAGTTACGGTTGTGTTGGTGAGACAAATTCTTCCTCAACACTTCACTCCCTTATTTTTCCCAAGTTTTTCATGAGCATTGCTGGAATTTTAAAGGGCAAAAAGCACAGCAAAGCATCACTACCACTGTATTAACAAGAAGTTGAGGCACGCTGGTAGGTAGCTATGTAGGTGCGTACATTCATATTTTCTGCTTTAAAATACATGAATAGAGTGGTTTGGCATTACTCTTCTTGAATGTTACCAACAGAAAGGAAACATGTCAAGTCACTGCCATACAAAAAGCACTGAAAACATTAGAGATTTTGTCATCAGTAGCTGAATTTTATGTACTCTTTTAGTTTTTCCTCTGTAAATTAGTGCCAGATTAATAGCCCTGTAAACCAAGCTCCTTTCTCTCCTTAGCAGAACAGTTCAAAATACCCAGTAAAGTAGTTCAGGTGTGCTCTGTCTCTCTCGGACAGCTTGCCTTACTTCTGACTTGGAGGAACATGTCTAGGAATAAGAGATGTTGGATTTCTAGGTATATTAGGGCCACATTCCCAGCTCGTATAAATCATTTACATCTCCCTGAAGTTATTATAAGCTATTCCAACTTAAGAAGAGGATCTGGCCCCTGTCAGTCTTTGGCTTCTCTGCAAAGGCTTTTAATAAGGCACCAACTGTCCTGGCAGTGAGGACACATTGAGTAGTGCTCAAAGTTAGCAGTAGCAGACAGGAGCTCAGCCCAATAACATTTTTCTCTGCAAGAATTAAGTACAGCACTTCTTTTAAGCTTAAAACAATTCTTACTGTTCCACTAAAACAAAGAACAACTCACACAGTGAATACCAGCAAGAAATGGGAGAGGAAATAAATAATAAGAAAAACCCAAAACCCAACAAAACAATAGCGAGCGGGTAGTTGAACCCAGCCAGGTTCATAGTACACGCCACTACCATCCCATGACATTGAAGCTCTTCATCTCAAACCTATGCCACAAAAACATGGGGATTCCCATAGGTCTCTTTTATACTAAATAATTACACAAAATTTCCCCATCAATATTCCAGTTCCAATTAGCAGCACTGGTGAGCATCAACAGAATTTCAAGTGTGGGTAAGGTGGGAGGAGGGGTAAGTATTTTCTCTTAAGCAGTGGGGGCTTTTTTAAGCCAGAAGATACCAGAACCTTGCCCTTGGTTGGGATCTGACCAGCACAGTTGAACCTTTGGAGTAGACTTGGGGAGTGTTTTGTTAAAGAATCCAGCAGTAAAAGGAATACAAACTTCCAATCTGGAAATGATCTGGATACCTGATGTTAAAAGAACAATGAGGAAAAAGATGTCTTTTCCCCATCTCCCTTAACCACAAAGAAGTAAAAATAGACATAAATGTTTCTTCTTTTTTGCCAAGTCTTTATTTATTTTTTTAATTATTTCTACCTTCACTCAGTCCAAGGAAGCAGATACAGCTACAATTATTTACCTTGTTGGTATCCAACTGATTCATTTTTCTGATGAGCAGGTAAATGCTTGCAGGAATAATTCTACTCTCCAATCATTAGAGAAATCTGAAAAATTGTCTTGCTGGACCCAAGATACTAGTGCCTACTTGAAACACTCTGTGTGTTTCAAAACTGAGTGAAAGAAAACAGATAGGAAAATACGGTGTAGAACATTCAACTGCAAGAAATTAAGCTAGATCTTGAGGAGGGAACACACCTTGCCACACCAGGAGTTGCTTCCTAAAGGGTTTCCCAGTTTGCTTTAAATCAGAGCGAGATCTACTCCAGATAAGCCCCTCTGGCTAGATGCTCGAGTGCAGTAAGGCATTAAGTGGAGGTTATCTGCCCTGCAGTAGATGCCCAGAAGTATCACACCTAGGAGAGTCAATGCCAGAGTGGCACATAAACTACATCCCAGAAAAATATAGCAGGCAGCTTGCCTGCAGCAAAGCCTGGATCTGCACGCAGTGCCAGTGCCAACACCAAGGCACCAACAGGAGCTCAGAGCAACCACAGAAAACGCTTCCTCCAGCACCAGGCAAATGACTGGACCATGGCCCTGGGGAAGGCTCAGCGCGGAGCAGCTCCCCAGCCCCCAGCCCGGCTCTAGGGCAGGTAATCAGAGCGAGACAACGAGCAGAA
>NW_009595957.1:11397-12343 GCF_000690535.1 Cariama cristata
GTGAATAGACCCCTTCGCTACACATCAGTAGAACTCCTTAACAGAAGAAAAAGAAAAGGAGCATAAAGTCTGTCAACATACTAAGAGGTGGGAATTGTGACTTTTTCTTTGGACTCACAAAAGGACCCCAGTTAATTAAAAACATCTATTAATTTTAGTAGCACTTTTTTGAGTAAAATAACAAAAAATCCTAAAAATTCCAAAAATTCTCTAGGCCTCTCCTTCCATCCATCTAGATGTCATTTGCTGTGATTCTTTGCCAGTAATCCTCCCCCCCTCCATTGTATTTGAATTTCAGTGGCCCCTGCACACCAACACATTTTCTCTCTCATGCTGCCACCTACCACTGCACTACGGTTGCTCGCCCTGTGATTTAAACTATTGTCTTTTAACAAGTTATCGCTAAATGTGTGTTTGAGTTACAGCAACAGGCCTAATTTACTATCTTGCTGAGCACTCACCTATGTAACTGGCAATAAGTGGAGTCATGCCTTTTGGCCTTGGCAAAGAGCGAGCTGCTGCTAAGTACTGTGAAAAGTCAGAAACCTGGCATCTCGCCTAGCCCTCGCACCCCTAACACAGCAGATCCTTTCATTTTAATTCTTCTTCCCCCTCTGCAAAACCAGGGACAGTAAAAATCTCTATTTGTCAGGTGAGATCTGGACCGCTCCGAGGCCCAAGGTGGGCTGACCACCAGGGCTGGGTCACTGAGGTGCAGGGCTGGTTTGGTTCACAGGCAGTAAGTCGTGATGGACAGCGAGGAGGAAACAAATCGGTGTTTGCAGCACCACCTGCACGGCCCGGGGCCGTTGCAGGGCACTTCTCTCTGCTTTGCTTCGTGCTGGGTGATGCCCACCGCTGGAAGCAGCAGCTGACAAACTTCTCAGTTTAATTAGCAAGCCCAAAGGTCAACCCGTATTTCAGAGGCTGCTCCTGCTCGTAATAA
>NW_009595958.1:0-52090 GCF_000690535.1 Cariama cristata
GCCCAGCTCTGCTGCAAGCCTTGAGAAGCGGTGAAGTGAGCATCGGCAGACTTGGGAATTAGTTTCTGCAGTCTTGGAGGGGGGACACGGATGAATGAGAGTTAATGTTGTTGAAACTCAGACCTCACCTGTAACTGCTAAGAACTTCCTTCAAGGAAAACAAAAGTACTTTCCCTTTTCCTATTACACCAAATATTTTCTGGTTGGGAGTTCGAACTACTTTGATTTTTTAAGGGGAAAAGCTCGTGCAGACAACTTGACTGGCTAATGCTGCTTGCTTCTTCAACAGGACACAGCGTTCAAGTAGGAAGGAGAGACGCATCTCCTTAAGCTGGTCACACTCGAGCCACTCGTTCTTAGTGAGTGGAGGATCCCTGTGAAGTTGCACTTGATTTAGGCAGTTGTGGCTCCTCTTAATTCCGGTACATAGACAATTTTAGAGAAAGTTTACATCTTGGGAAGGGCAAGGGGCAAGGAAGTGACTACTACTGAGGAGGTTCTGATAGTTCTGGTGATAAAAGCAAACCTCAAATGCCAGTACTGATACTACCATTGGATTTTTACATCCAGCACAAACTTGAGAATGGTTAAAACTTCTGTTTTATGAACCAGAGTGTTTCTCGGTGATGATGATGCTGTAAATACACTTAGCAGCCTGCTTGGTTTTTTGTCCTGTAGTAGGAAGGATGTACACACTGAATTGTGTTCAACTGTGGAAGACAGAAAAATCAATGGCTGCGACTTTAATCCCTCTGAGATCTTCTCGTGCAAGTTAAAAGGTTCCTTCTGTTCATCCTGTGCTACAGCTGTTGTGGGCAAACAGTGCCAGTTCTGACTCCTCTGAATTGGTGTGGCGTCAGCATGCTGCTCTGTGAAGTGCCGTCTTGCTGAGCAGTTCCTGTATGAAGGTGAAAATTGTGTTAGTGTTCAGAAGTGGTTCGGTATGTGGAGGTTGACTTTTCCCTTTGGCAGTTCCCAGTTCCATAACTGCCTTTTTTCTGTAGGTTCGTAATATGTCAATCATATAAAGGGGGGAAAATGGCTTTTTAACGTAGTTCTGATGCAAATTTGATGTCTTCTGGGGAGGAAGCATTGATTTAGGGGACTTTTGGTACAGTTGGGATCAGAGACTGCTTTTAAGGTAGAAATAGCGATAGAAATGCTTTATAAGAAATTCTGTCTGTTTTTCAGCTCTCTGTAGAGTCCAGATTGAAAGGAATGGATCATAATGGCCTGTCTATTGCTGGACTGTGTGGAACAATCAGCTGATTATGTAAAACAGTGTCACAAATTGTGATCCTTTTAAAGTGATTCTGGACTTTTATTCTTGTTTTTAAAAGTGATGTGTACTTGTCCTGTCAGTTTAACTTCTTACTTGCGATATGGTAGAAGCTGGAAAAGCTGCCCTGCTATGGTAGGGAGGACTTCAAATCTTGTATTAATCAGCATGAAAAGAGAGGGGAAATGCATTTTATCTAGCAATAAAATTAGTGCGTGCTGGTTCCTTCACAGTTAAAGCAAATACAGGAGGAGAATTGCTTTGCATGATGGAGAAGGCTTAGGATGACAGAAGTCTGTCTTTTACCCTAGTGTGTAACCTGTTCAAAGTCCTAAAAGAGAAAAAAATTTTGAAAGGCAAACTCATCCTGCTTGTGGAGTAGAATAGCTATGGCGATTTATACCAGTTAATGCCGCAGAGAAAACTACCTTGTTAAAATGAAGCTTGACCAAGAAACGCCTGCTCTCTACCGCTTTTCTGCAGAATTGATGAGATTTGCTCTTTCCAAGTAGGTGGTAACTGGTTGGCAGTTAAAGCTGTGGTTTTAAGTGGAGTTTTAGAGTTCCGAATTTGTTGTTGTTGTTTTAGTAATAATTCAGTTTAAAATGAACAGTTCGTGTAAACTTAGTTTTATATGAACTTTATATGAAATGTAGGTTTTCTGAAAGCTGTGGTTGTCTCCTTATCCCTTATAAGAAGTTGCTCGCCTTCCTTATAACTATTCCCATTAAAGTTCAACATTACAAAATTAGGGATTTGTTTTTCTGTCTTGTAGTGTTGCTTGGAACTGGAGCAACCAAGAAGGGTTCTCCGGAGGCAGGGTGTTCTGGAAAGGCAAGGACTGGTGCACAGGAATAACTTCAAACATTGCTTTAATAGGTCTGTTAATGAAACGGTAGAGAATCCCAAACTTATTTGGCAGGGTGAGTGCAACTTCTGTTTATTCCAAATTTGGGTTCCTAGCCTGAATCAGAAGCTAGTGGAAATGTCTGTTAGAAACGCATGGTGTCCTTGTCCTGCTTTTTTTGCCTTGATAAAGAGATCGTCCTTTGATAACATTGTTGATAGAGTTCATCTTTTGGTAGGAGTTATTTACGTAAAGTTTTTGGATGTGAGTAGTAAGTTATTGTGATTGAAGAGCTTATTTGCCTCTTAAAAACTGGCAGAAGTGAAAGCATGTTCCCTTTTCTGTCGGTGCAATCGTAGCTTGGTGTGTAAAACTTAAAGCCAGAAGACCCAGTTGGCTGCTATCGAGCAGGCTGTAAATGTGCTGAAGTAGCAGTGTCTTAAAGTTACTGCACAGTCTGAGAGCCGTGCGTCAGAGCCCTCAGAAACGGTCCAAGCTAAAACTTGCTTAAATCTGAGAATCCAGTAGTGCTTAACTGATCGAAGTGATAGCCAGCTACAGCTTTGAGAGCTCGGTGGAGAGAGGCAGGTTAATGCCTAAGTCCTAAGTTTTGCGTGACCTCTGACCTCAACCTTGTCTCATTTCACAATGAAAAAAAAAAAAAACCCTGTTTGCCTAGCAGAAGATACGGAATAGGTTTTCCCTGCTAAAAGTAGAGAAAATAGTGTTGCATGAATTGAGCAGTATTTTACATTTAATTATGCTTGCAGGAAATATGTACGTAACTTAAACTTATGTATCAGGATTAACGATAACCTCTATTAATTTTTTCTCTAAGTACTCCATGTAGAAAATGTAAGATAATTATGTGGTGTTTGCAGTTTTGCTCAGCTTACCTTCCTCGTTACATTGGTCTTGATACTGTTGAGCTAGTTTGTTGTTGTTTGGTCACCATTTAGTCAATATATTGGCTTTTCATCCTGTGGAGGAATGATCTTGCTTTTCTGAACTTAGTGTTGTCTTTTGTTCTGTCTTAGTCTACCATAAATCTTTGTTTATTCCTTGAGTGGTTCACGTACAGTTAGTTGCTATCCATAAAGTTCTGTAACATGGAACTCCGTTCCGCCATACTTGAGCATCCTAGTACCTTCCCCGCTTCCAACAATTACTGTATTTTATGTGAACTCTAATTTGAAGAAGGCAGCCCTGTTTTTCTGCCATACCTTATTTAAAAAAACCCAACACACTCTGTATACCCTCGATTACTGTTCATTGACTTTGTGTCAGTGCAAACCTCTTTCTCAAAAAAAGAAAGAGTGGGGTACTTACTGCTTATTTGTACAGCTGGAATATGGAATCTCTTTTGTCCTTGTGGCTGCTGTAGTGGCGATCTTGTTGAATTCAAGCTATGATTACTGAAATTATCTGAAGGAAAAAAATAAGAGTACAAGAATTAAAGGAGTTACGTTAGTTATGGTTGTAACTTACTGAGCGTTTTAGTCTTCTGACTGCTTCCCTGCTGATTAGCGTACCAGGTACATCTTGTGGATTGTATCTAGAAGGCTCGCAGCACCAGTAAGAGGCACCGGTGGAAGCTGAAGTGAAAAGGGGTTAAATTTAGAGAGGGCTCTTTCTCTTTGAACCTCAGATGGCCGTAGTTCTCTCTTATGCTTACACTTTCAGTTGAGGTTGTAGTGGAATGCTTGGGACAATATAAATCTGAGTCCTTCTCTTAACTTTTCTGTTTTTGTTCTCATTAGAAGAAAAGTACTGAATGATAATTGAATGGATCAAACTAATTTTTAGAGAATAAAGTATTTGGACTCAGTATAAATTCTGACTACTTAGTCATCAGAGCATTGTTTATTCACATTTAATAGAGTTTTATTAGACGGACTCTGTGTTTCTTATGGAATGACTATTTAACTTCTGCATTTTTCAGAAGAAATCGGTTCACTCGGAAGATCCATTTAATGATGAACAACGTGAGCGGCATGAAGTAGAAATGCTAGCCAAGAAGTTCGAGGCAAAATATGTGAGTTACTGTACCTGTATTAAAATACACAAGTATTTAATAGTGCTAACTTACGATGCTGTAGAGATGTTAACGTCAGTTTTTTTCCTGAACAGGGCTGCTAATGTGGTGTCAAATGACTTCTGTACATTTTGGAGCTGACTGTCTCATTATATTTCATTTAAGCAGCTTGAAGCTGCTACAAGCTTATTAGACAAGTTGCTAAATAGATTTGTCTATAGGATGTTATAGCTTGTGAAGCTATTCTTGGAAAAGCTTCATGTATAAGTACAACTGAGTAATAGACGCAGGTCAATATTCATGATAAATATTGTGCCAGAGGTAAGAATTTTTATGTAATGCTGTTGTGCACTATTGAACAGCTCTTCTGTTTGGGCTAAATACTGATGAATCGTGATGAATTTCTGACTAATTTGAAATGCTTCCATAGGAAGTTATTGTTGAATAATAAGTCATTGCTTGACGAGTTTATCTTGTAGCTGCCAGCTGCCTAAAGATACTGTGCTGACTCCTGAAGTGTAGCATGAATGACTTGAACAACACTAGGTAGTAACGTGAAGAGGCTTTCGCTACTAAATGAAGGTCGAAATCAGAAAATGTTGACTAAAACCACACCCAGACAGGTCTTTAAGAATTCATATGGGTAGGGTTGGGTGATTAATTCTGAGCTGGCAATCAAAACTCATCATCATGCTTAGGCATGTTGATATTCTGGATTACTAATAGAGCACCTCCATAATAAAGGAGGGAAATAAGAGCAGTCATTTGTGTCTTTTGCTATTGATATACATACTAAAATCTTTCTTGTCTGATTTATTTGGATTTTTTTTTTTTCTGGCAAAGGCAGATTTCTCTGAGTGCCCGGTCTATACTTTCTGTAGAAGTAATTACTATTTCAGGGCACGTTAGTGGTGATACGTAACAAAAGAAACCCTTATGCTGAAAAGAATAATTTTCATCTTTTGGAGGGATTGATGGAACCCCATATACCCAGTGAATTGAGAAGGCGGTTCCAGAATACTCTTTGCTTTTCATTTGAATGATAAATTATTTCTTGAATGTAAGAGAAAAATATTTCAACTGTACTTTTCTAGAAAACTCATTTTCATAACACAAGTTAAGAATTTTATAATGTCCTGAAACAAGTTGCAAACTACAGCAGATGAAAGTCAGTGTGGAGCATGTAAAGCAGTATGTGTAGGAGGGAGTGGTGGTGGAAGCAATCTTATTTTACATATAGGTTTACGCATACATCAAAGTTAAACACGTTTATGGACGAAACAAGGTGTTATTAGACTTATGAAAAGTAGCGTTCAGTGCTCAGTAGTCATGAAAGGGGGCAAATAGATACTTTTAACTATTAGAAAGCAGTAGGTAACAAAACCTAGTGGTTTACAACAGTTTAAATTCATGGTGCACTTGTATCTTGATTACTATTTGCACTTCTGATTTCATGCCTTTCTCTCATTCTCTGCCATACCTTATGCCCCCTCAGCACCACAAAATTCCTGGAAGGGGGATGTCGTCTTTGTAAAGAACAACCTGTTAGGTTAGGGCCACTAAGCCTGGAGGCTGGCAAGGGATTAATAGTTCTTGTGTTAAGATACTACCTGTCCTTTCTCTCTTCCAATACAAGAACCGTCAGTCTCTGCTTACCATCCATGCTTGGAGGAATTGCATCTCTCTCTACGCTGACCCAGTACAATTGCTCGTGTTCTGACAGCATCCCGCCATCTTCTGATTCTTGTGGCGAGATGTTCACTCCTTAGCTTAAAATAGAACAGGGATCTCATGAAGTAGATACCCATTCTCTTCTTCTCTTTAACAGTGCTTTAGTGTAAAAGTAGTCACTGGTTGTATGAGAAGTAGAGTTTTTTTCAGATTTGCAGGAAGTACTATATCCTCCTTAAAATAATTATCTATGTCCGTTTAAAATGAAGTCTAACAATCTTTTTAATCGTAACATGTGGCAGTGCTTCTGAAAAATTTGAAGTGTGAGGAACAGTCTTCCCTTAATACTTTTTACTTCTTTTCGGATAAATTCCTGCACTCATAATCAAATCAGTAGTATTGGATGTATCTTGCAGATACTAAGAAAAATCCTATGAATAAATACATTTTTGTAAAACAAGATGCATAAAGTTAATGTACCGTTTGTTTACTTGATTATTCAGAACTTTTTTGCAGTTGCTGCACGTTTTGAACACCAGCGTAAAAATCTGTTCTGAATGGTTCCCGTTTTCATTCTTTTGATTACTGTTATTCTCTAGACAAAATCAGGCACTCTGTGTTGTGAAAACATGACATTGAATCTCGGAGGATATTGTATGTAATGTAAGAATTTTTACTGGATCAAAACAAAGGTCCGTCTAATGGATGGTAGTGTAGTCCTCTGACACTAGTGGAGTCTCATACTTGAAACTATAACAGAGTACGTGTGCATTGATACTATTTGACTGTGCCTGTCTAGCAATCTGTGGCTTAATTTCTCCGAAAGCCAAAGGCTGCGTGTTTAACTACCTTTTGTATAGCTTTCTGCCATAAATTTGCCAGATCATTTGGCGTTCACTGGGATTTCTGTGTCCCATAGCACTGAGTACCATGGTGATTATGTCCTGTGGAAACATGCTTTGGGTTTAAGCCTGATGAGTTCACTCGGTGCTCCACAGTTTCTGTATTGTAAGAAACAGTGAAATATTTCCTGTTCTTCTGCATGCTGCATGTGATTCTGATGCTATCACCTAAATTCAGTCCTTTCGTTCCCCAGCTGAAGTGTCTTAACAGTCTCTTATTGTGTGGAAGCAGGGGGTTTTTTTACCTTTAAACATCCTTGTTGGCTTACTGTTCCCTTTTTTTGCTCTAATTTCTTTTTTTAAATGAAAGTATATTAATGGTCGATGCCCTGATTTATCAGTGATATAATGATGACTTTTGGTTTTGTTCTCTGTTCCTTTTTTTCATAAGTCCCAAGTCTTTTCTTTTTTGACCACTCCTGATTGTTGAGCAAATGTCATAGAGCTGTGTGTAACAATTCCAGTGCTTCCTGAGCAGCATAACAAATTGAGAGCATGCTGTATCTGTATTTTTTTCTTGTTTGGGTTGTACTCCCTTTGTGTGGATTACCTTGCTTTTCATTGATACTGAATTCAACTGATGATTTATCATACTAAGTTCAGAGCAACTGTGAGGTCTTTCGGTGATTCTTCAGTTGTCTTTTTTTATTTACTACCCTCAGTAATTTCTGTCATCTGACACCCACCCCCCAACTGTTAGCCCTCTCTGTTCCTTCTAAAGATGAATGAATACACATTCCTTGGTGATTTCACTGATTACTTTCTTTGCCAAAAAGGAAATATTTATTCCTACTGTTTCTTTCGTAGCCTTAAACCAGACATTAATTTGAGTGGACCTTCCCTCTTACCCCATGATAGCTTCTTGTCTTTAAAGATCTTTGGACCTTTTTTAAAAGCATTTGAAGTACTGCTTCCTTCTACCAAAATTCTTTCTTGCTCTGCAATGTATATTCTTGCGCCTGCTGGTTCTGTTCTTTATAACTTCTATTAACTTGCCCGATATAGAGAACAGGTTTACTGGTTTATAGACTCTGCTGTGGCCCTTGGAAGATTCTTCAGAAACTGGCATTGAATTTGCCACCTTCTAGTCCTGTTGGGCAAAGGTTGTTTAAACCTTAGGTTACATGCCACAGTTAATTTGTTGAAGTCGTATTTCAGTTTTCTGAATAGTTGCGTGAGTACTATTTGCAGCCTCAGGATCTAGACATCTGAGTTGGCTCTAGTATCGTGACCGCTTCTGTTCTGGGACAGAAAAGTTGGAGGAACATTCTTGGGAAAGGTGAAAACCTTCAGTGGGAAAACTTTCTTGAACTGCTGCACACCATCAGTATTTACTAACACTGATGTAGATAATCCCTTCAGTTCTTCTTCTGTGGTCTTGCATCCTTAACATCATGATCATACGTACTTTCAACACATTTCCTTAAACAGAACTGGGTAGAACCAGGCCTGAAGGAAATTCCCTAACTGTACATACAATGGTTCAGATATTTTAATATGTCTGAATATATGTTGCTATTGTAATCCTGCTTTTATTCATTTGGTTATTATGAGACTTCTTTTTTGTTCTTAACTTTGTTCCATATCTGCACTATGTTTTTACGAATAACAGGCAGTCAGAATGTATTGAGAATTCTTAAATTTTTTTTTTAATGCCCATACACTGAAGCCATTGCTGCAAAAGGATTTTGGACTCACAAACAAGGATGTTGGTGGATACTTGGGCTTAGCAAGAGATGTGGTACAGAGGTGGATTGCGTTACACATTAGTGAGATCAGTAGGGGTAAAGTATAGTTTATGTAGCGTTCTTCAGATGGCCAGCTGACGCCTCAGTCAGAATCATGAGAATTAAATAAGGTTTTGCACTGGAGTTTAAACAGAATTCTTAAGTGCTACCTTAATTTTTCTAAGATTTGTTTTCTTCTGTCATCCAAACTCTTCTTTTAAAAAGAAAAAAAAAAAAAAGTACTGCATATTTTGGGAAGGTGCAGTCATTCAGATGTTTTACCAGATGAGTGACCGTAGGGGATGATCAGACTGACAGAAGTTAGGAATACTTAAGTTGGAAACCCGAGGCTTGGACTATAGCTTGGAAACATGAATTAAAACCAGAACTCACTTTGGAAGTTTTTCTCCTAGGACTACTGCATTTTTTTATTTAATTATTATTGAGAGATTCCTGTTTGCTTGCAAGAGCGCATGCCTTACTTAGTTGCAAACTTGAATTATTGCAAAATATTGTTGAAATGGAGGTGTTCAGATGCTTACATTTCTCATAAAAGAGCAAGGAGGAAACCTCCTTTGACTAGCGTCTGCATCGTCATAGGAACAAGTGGGTTGTGATATTTGGATGTCACAACTGAAAAGACTCATGCTTCTAAACCTGCTTAGAACTGTAGGGTACAGGCAAAGAAGCTTCAGGAGCAAATTTTCTCTAATTCATGGAAGAACACTGTTTATCATTTTAGTGAAGGTGGTGCCTTTTGAAGAGTTTTATTTTTTAAGACTCTTATATTGACAGTTTTGACAATATATGGGAGTTGGAAAACTAGACCTTATCCTAAGCAGATTCCCATTTGTGGTACTGTAAGTTTAGATTCCCTGAATGTTTGAGCTGGGTGTGAGTTTTTACTTGACTTAATAATAAAACTTTGCCATGAGAAAAGTACTTCCAGGTTAAAATGTTTCCTGTCTCCTGCAGGTAAGTGAGCCCACAGTCTGTGATGCAGCTTCTGCCTTTAAGTTACTCAAGTAACCATTTCATGTCCAGTCCTATCGACTGAGATGACAGCTCTTGCATTTCAAAGGGTTTTCTCTTACATGTTTTTTTCAGTTGTGTCATATGAATGTTGTAACTTCTTGAGCTCAGAGATGCCATATCTGCAAGTTCAAGGTCAATATTTTTCTCTTTTGACTTAGGCTTGTCTTTTCTGTAGAGAAGCAATCCATTGTTCGTGAGGAAACATTTTACTGAATGCTAGACTATGGGTATTTTCCTTTGTAAGGACTCTGTATGTAGCATACTGAAAAACTTAACCCTTTCTAAATTATCCTAGTCCTTCTGTCACTAACAGTCCTATCGCTATGTTTTAAAAACATGGGACAGTGAAACATCTCTAAATAGGAAATGTTAGGAAGATCTCAGTCATGCAGAAATGCTAGCAATTGCCTTTCAGGGATGATTCTGGGGAGACTACAGTAAAACATGTTTGCCAGAGCTCATTCCTGTGTGAACGTTGTTTTATTTAGTCATCTAGACCATCTTCAAGGAAGCATCCAAGAAAGCAAAACTGCTAATTCCCTGAGTGACCATCCCTCCGATGCCTTAGGTTTTGTAGACTTAGTAAATTGCTTCCCTGTTTCCCAAATGATATGACGCTTGCTTTGTTTTCAGGGTGGAAAGCCCCACAAACATCGGAAGGATCGGCTGCAGGATCTAATTGATATAGGCTATGGTTATGATGAAACGGACCCTTTCATTGATAATTCTGAAGCGGTAAGTAAGCCTCCTCAAAGCAGCAAGAAGAAATAAGACAATGCTTTATGTTTTTGATAAAGAAGAATAGTAAGGGAAAATACTTTGTGCCTGTGTATAGCTGGTATGGATCCAAAGGACATGCTACTTTGGGAGTCCAACAAATGATTGTATTTGTAGCCTCATGCAGATACCATTATGCACTGCAAGAATTAAGAAAGCTATTGCTAGATCACATGATTTTCTAACCTTAGAAATTAAATTATTTTTATATGTGCCCTTCGTTTACTGTGGACTGAAATTACACTGGCTCTGTTTGGTTTCCTGTACTAGCTATCTGGATTATTAGTAGATTACTGGTGTTAGATTTCCCGCGTTAGATCAGGAAGCTATTCTGCTCTTAAAAACCGGTAAGAATATGATGGTTATTCTAGACATTCACCAAATATGTCTGAAAAATTTGAGATAAACCAGCTTGGTTAAACAGCAGGATATTACAGCTTATTTTGTCTGAATATTTTTCAGAAGTGAAAACACGTCTCGAGGTACAAGAATAAGGTATTAGTTCGGTGCAGGCAATATCAGGGATATCAGGAGGTTTATGAGAGGGTATTTGAATATATCTTAGAGGTGATATATGAAATTCTGAAAATGAGGAAGAAGCTTGGAAAAGAGAGTGGATGATATAAAAGCTTGGAGACCTATAATTCTCCTTTATTAGATGTCAGGAAGAAGTAGGTGTACTGTTTAGTCAAGTAAAACTCAACAACAAAAAAAAAAAAACTCAACAAAAAACACCTGACACTTTTAGCCAGCCAACAGTTTCCTCTACTGCTGACTGACACTGGACAAAGCAGCAATGATCTACTCTGAAGAGGAGAGCTAAAAGTGTGAGAGAAAGGAAAGGTGATGAAAAGGAGCACAAGAGAAGAGTAAGAGAAGCACAGAAGTGAAGTGCATTGCTTAGTGTACATTATGTTGAGCCTCTATTGGAATATGGTAACAGATCTGGGAAGTTATAAAAACTTTGTAAAGAGCTGCTGTGAACACTGAGCTGTGAGGCTTCTAGCATATAGAGGTTGCAATGACTGTTGCTCTTAAGAACTGCATGAGGTGCACAGGAGGAGTTCTGCAGAGCTGGTAACTTCTTGAGCAAAAGAAGTTCAGCTGTTAACCACAGTGAACTGCAGGCTGAGCTCACCTCTATGTCTTGTTAGTTTTTGAAGTAGGTCTGAAGGCATGTGAACAATTTGCGTAAAAAGTGAGTTTGCTGTAGGTTCTTACTGTAGCTTGTATTAATTTGCCCTTTTCCTTGGTCTAGATTAAAATTTTAGTTGAACTTGCCAATATTAAACTGTCCTGTCATCATCCCTCAACTTTTGGTTGTGCTGCTGGGACAATATTGGGGCCTAAGCCTTAGTATGTCCTATCCAAAGGCCAGATTCTGCTCTTCAGCTCAGTAAGAACAGATGTGCTTCACTCCTGCTGAGAAACCGCTTGAGCCTATAGGCTTATATGGTTTCTCACAGTTGCTTAATTCAAACATCCTCAGATTTGAAGTTGTATGACCCAAGTTGTGTCTTGGTTTTTCTGGATTTATTGTGACCTATCACAGATCTGATGTGTGATTTGGATAACTTTCAGTACTCGTAGTACAGGTCACTGCCAAGGATGTGCATGGGTCTTGCAGGGTTGAACGCTGACTAGTATATTAGTATTTCTCATACCGTGCCTCCTCCCAGTGCTGTTCTTGTTACCAGCAGCGGATACGTTAGATTTGCAGGAGCATTTACTTCTGATATCTCTTGCCAGACTCCTTGCAAGAACATACAAAAAGCAGTTGTTAGAGGACCAGATGGTTGCATCATGTGGTAGCTGTGGAAGCTACTGGGGAGAATGGTGTATTCTCTAAAGATTGCTCTCCTGAACAAATCATTATGCTTTGTGTCTGCATTACAAATACAGACTAGTAGGAGGCCATCTCTGTGTTGCTTTTATCCCCGTTTCTATATAAAAAGAAGAAAAGAAAATGCACTGTGTGTCAGCTGCAGTCTAAGTTGCTGTTGCAGAACTTAAGGGTCCTGTAATGTACGAGTTAAGTTCAACAAAACATCTCATTCTGTCTCAGATGCAAATGGGAAGTGTTCAGAAAGAAAATCTTACTTGTCTGGCTTGCTCATCTTCTGTGTGGCCAGCTATTAAATCACTGTGTACCCTGACAAATGTCAGAGCCAGGCCCAGCCTGGACTTGCTTCTTTTTGGAAGACATACTTTCTTACACATAAAAAGCTATAATATTCTGGGCAGAAACACTTGAAAAATGAGTATGAGTGCCTCTTGAATTGCTGCAGGATTGGGGTCCTGTTGTCTCCCTCTCTATCCCAGAAAAAAAATAATTGAAAGCTTCCTTAGAATTTTAGTCCTTTCTCTTGTCGCAGGTGTGAAAGAAATACTGAGCTCTTTGGCACTGAAACAGATTTGGCACTGAAACTGCTGAGATGCATCTGTGGGTCCTGAGGGAACTGGCGGATGGAGTGGCTAAACCCCTATCCCTCACATTTGAGAAGTCATGGCAGTCTGGTGAAGCTCCCACTGACTGGAAAAGGGGAAGCATAACTCCCACTTTTAAAAAAGGGAAAAAAGGAGGACCTGAGGAACTACAAGCCAGTCAGTCTCACCTCTGTGCCTGGCAAGATCATGGAGCAGATGCTCCTGGAAACTATGCTAAGGCACATGGAAAATAAGGAGCTGATTGGTGACAGCCAACATGGCTTCACTAAGGGCAAATTGTGCATGACAAATTTGGTGGCTTCTACGATGGGGTTACAGCATTGGTGGATAAGGGAAGAGCAGCCGATGTCATCTGCCTGGACTTGTGCAAAGCATTTGACACTGTCCTGCATGACATCCTTGCCTCTAAAGTGGATAGACGTGGATTTAACAGATGGACCACTCGGTGGATAAGGAATTGGCTGGGTGGTCGCACTCAAAGAGTTGTGGTCAATGGCTCGATGTCCCAAGCGGGGACTGGTGATGAGTGATGTTCCTCAGGGTCAGTATTGGGGCTGGCGCTGTTCCACATTTTCGTCAGCGACATGGGCAGTGGAGTTGCGTGCACCCTCAGCCGGTTTGCTGCCAGCACCAAGCTGTGTGGTGCAGTCAGCATGCTGGAGGGAAGGGATGCCATCCCTAGGGACCTGGACAGGGGGCCCTGTGTGAACCTCATCAGCTTCAACACCACTAAGTGCAAGGTCCTGCACCTGGGTCAGGGCAATCCCCAGCACAAACACAGGCTGGATGGAGAATGGATCGGGAGCAGCCCTGAGGAGGAGGACTTGGGGGTGCTGGTTGACGAGAAGCTCACCATGACCCAGCCATGTGTGCTGGCAGCCCAGAAAGCCACCATACCCTGGGCTGCATCCAAAGCAGCGTGGCCAGCAGATTGAGGAAGGGGATTCTGCCCCTCTGCTCCGCTCTGGTGAGACCCCCCCCTGCAGTACTGCCTCAGCTCTGGGGTCCTCAGCACCAGAAGACCATGGACCTGTTGGAGCGAGTCCAGAGGAGGCCACGAAGATGACCTGAGGGCTGGAGCACCTCTGCTGTGAGGACAGGCTGAGAGAGTTGGGGTTGTTCAGCCTGGAGAAGAGAAGGCTCCGGGCAGACCTTAGAGCAGCCTTCCAGTACCTAAAGGGGCTACAAGAAAGCTGGGGAGGGGCTTTGTACAAGGGCCTGGAGTGATAGGACAAGGGGCAATGGCTTTAAACTGGAAGAGGGAAGATTTAGATGAGATATTGGGAAGAAATGCTTCCTGGTGAGACAGTGGCAGAGGTTGCCCCGAGAAGCTGTGGCTGCCCCATCCCTGGAAGTGTTCAAGGCCAGGTTGGATGGGGCTGTGAGCGACCTGGTCTGGTGGGAGGTGTCCCTGTCCATGGCAGGGGGTTGGAACGAGATGGGCTTTAAGGTGCCTTCCAACCAAACTGTTCCAGGATTATTCAATAGTTTTAGAGATGCTTTCCTTATAAAAACAGATTTTGAGGTAATGCTGTCAAATATGATTCAAGATTCAAACCAATAAAACTTTAAGCCTATTTTTAGCAGCTGTTGTAATTGAGTTAAGGGATTCTGCTTTGTTTGGATTAATTTCCAACTAAGTAATTTTGTACATGTAATGTAGATGCATGTGTAACAGGGTATTTGGGTCCTCCAAGGATCCAGGAAGACAGTTGTTCTGCTTGTTTTCTTGAGGGTAGGGATTAGGGTCAAGTGCAGGGAATCTGCTAATGGCATGATTCTTAGGTAATGGATTTTAACGGGGCTGGAGCACGGACAGCTACGGGACGTGGTTTTCTGGAGGCAGGTTCTTGGAAAGTGCTGATAGAATGGAGCTTCTCCTAAGCAAAGGGATTTTTCCAGTCGGACTGCTCAAAGAGCACTGGTACCTGCCCTGAAGTAGGGTAAATGCTGGACTGCTTAGTAGGCTACACTGCCATTCTTTACCTTCTGTGAAAATGTAAACAATGTGTGAGATTCTTACAGATTTGCTTTTGTTGCTTACTCTGGAAAGAATCAGTACTTTCCTACAGCATAGTAAAGACTTTAGCAACATGGCTGCATTAAGGCTATCAAAGTCTTTGTGGCTACTGAACGCAGAAAAGTAAGGGCTTCTGAGGAGCAGTTCAGTGGAATTAAACATGAAGCTAGCTAAAGGAAAATATTGGAGAAGGGTTCTTGGGCACGTATGTATTATCCTAAGTGACAGATTCAATTCCTACCTCCCATCTTCCTTCAGACTTGTCTCTTACAGGAATAAGTACGTAGTTACAGGTTGCTGTTTGCCTCAGGTGTATCTGGTATATATACTGTTCAGTTTTTTTACCTTGCTGTCCTCCTTGGAAATTTTTTAGCTGATCCTGCTTGGAAGAAGTGACTTTTCCTCTCGGTGCAATTGCAGGCAAGTGGGAAACCCATGCTTCAGTGTATACAGTGGCATTTTGACTGTAGTCAGTGGGTTGTGACTCTTCATTCCAGAAAAAAAGTAAATCAAGACGATCTTGCTATTGTTTCTAACTGCTATGTAGCAGTTAGTCTGATGGAAAGTCCTTATCTTTGCTTATCTTAATGGACCTCTCTGGTTATAATGCACAAAATGCTCATAACGTGCAAAGCAAGCTGTCCCTCCTCAGTGTTTCCACTGCTTTGATTGAAAAAAAGTTTTGCTATAGTGTAAACTGCCCAGAACTACATTCTCTGTGGAGTGGTATTCCTGTAGACTTCTGCTTCTGCTCTATTCTTCCTGCATGCACACATGCGTATCAGCCTGGTTTGGCTGGACTACTGGCTCTTTAGATGACCTCTGAATATTTGGCTGGTTGAATACCTTCCTGACAATGTAAGCTTTATATAGATAGGAGTTCCAGGGGAATACAGTGTGCTCTGAGCTTTCTGCTATGCGATATAGATCTGAAGTAATACATGGTGCTTAGTGAAAAAGTATGCAATTTTCTCTTACTCAGAGGTAATAGGACTTGCACGTCCAAGACAAAGACCAGCTAGCACCTTTCTCCGTGTTGAGTAGATGAATGCAGAGGAAGAACCATCCACCTAGAAATCTGTAAGCAGTGCAAGCTGTCTTTTGAAGCAGCGGTACCAGGTAGCCACACTGACAGGAATCGAAGGAAAACATGAATGCAGAGAGTGGCGGGAAGCATGCAGTTCAGTACTTTGGACACCCAGGGCCGTATGTCAGTATTTAACCCAGTCTACTGTATTCATGGGTCCAGAGCAGCCTTCTAAACCCTGGTGTAAGGGTTCTGTGCTGCTCTGTAGGATAGCCTAGCAGCAGTTTCTCATACATAGGAAGTTTCTCCGAAGCATGTACTTCAACTTAAAGGAAAAACTTATTTTTCTTTAGCTACATCTTGCCTCAAGAGCTCAGACCCTCTTAAGACAGCCTTTCAGGGATTGTATGTTGATTTTAGTAGTTCTGAAGACATTGATAAAAGAGTTGCTCTTTTTGTATCTGGGTTCTCTAGAATACTTTCCATAATTTAAGGGCTTAGGCTTTGCAAAAATTCTGGGTCATAATATATGGTTTTCACACATTTTCAGGATAAATTTGGTTTACTTCATCTTGTAATCTCCAGGCTTATTAGATCTATCACACTTTTAATATCCTCTTCTCTCCCACCTTGGCTTCCTCTCAAAGAGTTCCTGCTGTTGTGATCTAAAACTTGAAGCTGATGGATTGCCAGTAAGAGCATCTTGGTCAAGACTCTTGAATGTCTGAGATGCTTTTTCCTAGTGAGAATGGTATCTGTTTGGGGAATGGCAGGGCTCAGTGTACTGATGGTAATTTTTACCCTTTTTGTGGGGTTCTGAGCTAGATGTTGTTTCAGGCCAACTTGGTGTTGTTTTCTCATCCTTCCTACTCAAAGGAGCTTGTTTTATGTGTAGCTGTGGAGAGCAGTGTTGCTGCTTGAGAAAGGTAAATGTCTCATAAAAACCACCACAAAAAAACCTATCAACCCGCCAATGTTAGAAGGATGTACAGAAAAATGCTACATAGGATCTATTATTAAATATACTTTCATGTTCAGTTGAGAGAAGTTTAACATTGCTGCATTTTTCGTGTGGAAAAAAAAATCTACTTTTGTAGACCTTTATCACAAACCTCATCCACACTGAATATGTGAGGGTGTGTTAAAGCTTTTTTTTTTTTAGTCGATTCACTTACTAGCTGTTTGATTGGCTATGGATGTGTGTGTTTCTATTACTGGTCTGTCTTCCTTGTTCATTGTGACTTTGCCTAGTCTGTGGCTGGGGAATAGTGCTCACTTAGCTGAGTGCACCATGTCACCTTCAATGAAAGATGCCTTGCATGCTTCCCGAGTGTCTTCAGGGTCGATCTGCTGGTTGGCACTTGATGTATCATATGCATTCCAGTGAATACAAGGGCAAATTTCAATTAGGAGATTCTTTCTTTGCTTTTTATCCCTCCTCACCCCAAGATAAAGGTGTACAGTGAAGTACCAAACAAATAAAGCAGATACTGTTCTGCTTAATGCAGAACAGATGGCTTTAAACTATATACCCAGCACTCTTCTAGTACAAGAACCATTATGGCTGGAGGGACAAAGGTAGTTGAGTCTGCAGAACAAGTCTGATGTTTGTTAACGCAACAGTAATGTTCTCTTGCTCCTTCTGCAAAATATCATATCCTTCTTTAGGAAGGAGTAAGTAATTTCTTAATAATCCTGTGTTCTGGCCTAAGTTTCAACCGGGTAGTTTAGGACTGCTCACATATTTGATGACCTCAGTGGGACAACTGGGAAACTGAAAACTCAGCATCTGCATAGGTACTTGAAAAAACATGAGACTTATCTCTGGCCTTCGTAGTACCAATGTTTAAATTTCTTTAAATCAAGAATATAAGAGTAAGAAATAATTGAGAAATAATAATGTTAATAGGTGTAGCAACTTCTTGCTTTTTGCTAAATTTAATTTTTTGAAGAGCAGAAAATCACTTTTCAGAGTGATCTGAGCTACTGGATGGGTAGATCATGGTGTAGGTCAACTGTTCTTCATGAGTAGATGAATTTATTTAAGCAGCACAGGGAACTCCAGTGTTTTCCAAAAAATATGCAAACAATATGATTATTAATATAATATAAAGGGGGGTTTATAACATGCCAAAAAAACAGATCTTTGATAAGAGCATTTGTCTTAAGCAGACTTTCCATGTATGACACTTTTCATGTTGAACGAATGGAAAAGGAAAATGTCACTATTTTCTACAGAATCTTCTACTAATTCTGTAACATGAAACCCGGAGAGGTTAAGTAACACATTGCATATTTATTTGTCGTAAAAACACTGAACTATATTTTCAGTGTGGGTCAGAGCTCAATCTCTGAAAGAATTGAGTTGAACTGATAAAGGTAGTCACATGAGTGGTCATACATTTTATAACTTAGGCTGAAATATTTTCAAGGTGATAAGAATGTCATCCCTTTGCAGTGAAGGTCACTTAAGCTAATAGCCTGACTCTGATGACTGGTGGAAGGGTATAAAAGGTGGTGGTCGTGCTGAGAACAAAACAGGGCACTACATATACATTGATACTTCCACCAAGGTGCTCTGGTAGGCTGATGGATTACAGTATCCTGACTACTAAACTAGGATTCTCCTAGGAGACTGTCCTGTCCTAGTCTAGACTACCCTGAGCCAGGTATTATCTTTATTTAATAGTGTATTACACTTTTTTCTGTTGTGCTTTGCCAGCTGTCCTTTGCCCCAGGGTTAAAAAACCAAAACAAAACAGCTTGCCTATGCATTTTGGAAGAAGAACGTTCTTTACCATGGGAAAGCTCTTTCTGCTTGCTTTTTGATGTCATCTTGGATTAGAAAAGCAATGTATTGTTCCCCCTTAATCTTGTTCAGGATTTCATTGTATATGCTATTTTTCAGAAAGATAGTTCTGTTTTTTGTTTGAAAACTTATCCTTAGAGGACAGCAAAGCCAAAGAGTGCATTTCAGTTCTTTGTGACTTTAAGAAGCATAGAGATCGATCAACTATGTTGGTTTGAAGAATCTTGAAGTATGTAGTGAACTGTATGGATATTCAGTCAGTTTGACTGAAGCAACCGTATTTGATGTAACTTCAGTAGCTTGACTTTATTCAGTGGGCTAATGATGATCAAAAATAAACAGCTCCCCCCCACCCCCCCAGCTGGTTAGAGCCATCTCAAAAATAAACTGAACAAGGAACAAAACTGATCCCTGCTTATCTTATCTAAATAATACCAGGTTCACAACAAATAATGCACAGGCTACACTTCTTAAAACACTTGGACATGTTTGCGGCAAATCTCATTTCAGAAGAGTTAAAAAGCCTTTTCACATGTGTACTGTTATAGGTTGTTCTGTGGAAGGGAGCTGAATGCGGAGGATCCTGGTCAAAATCTCTGAACACAAGAGTAGACAATATAAGATACTGCTGTGTACTGTGGGTCTGGATTTCAGAAGTAAACTGGTATAATCCATAAAATTTCAGTGGTTTTGGTATTATAATGAAGTTGAAAATGATTAACTTATTTTTTTAAGAAAACATAAATTATCTTTCACAGCTAAACATTTAATTAGATTAGTGGCACTAGAAGCATAGTAATGTAGCTCAAGGACAATAGTTGAAAATAACTTATACTGATCTGCTCTTAGCTGATCAGATGGTATATCGGTCTTTGTTATCTGCAGAATGATTCCATAATCTTTTGTGAGACAAATCCGTGTTCACAGGAGTCAGTCATAGATGAAGTCCTGTCTGTTTGTAGGTCTGAGATTTTAATTCTCAATTTTGGAATGTATAAGGAAGAGCAGAACACTGTAAAGGGCTTAAACTATTTTCCTTAATAGGATCATTTCTGATTTCATACACAGAAAAAGCTAGTGCAAAGCAGAAGTCCTGAAACCAATTAATCAGAAGATTTAGAAGTTGCAAAAGCCATGTTCCCTTTAACTGAGAGTCCTGAAGAAACTTTGAAATTAAGTTTAACCTGGCTGTTGCCAATATCTTATACAATCATCTTCAAATTTTCTGTTCAATTAGGGCACTAGAAAATAGTAAACTTACCTTGAAGGAGCGGTTACTAGGTACATTGTGGTAAGTTGAAAATAAAATGAAACATTGAGTTAAGTTATACATTGTTCGGTAGGCTAAGGACAACCCAAATTTTGGTAGGGAAAAGTAAACTCTGTGAAGAGTTAAGGAGAACTGAATGTCAAAAAGGTCTTGAAAATCTGACTAAATTCATAGTCCTCAGCAGAAGTTGTTGAAACCTCAACTGGTAACTTACAGAGCCACATCGTGCTGACTCTGTCGGGATAGTTTGTTCACCTGTATATTGAACAAATTCTGCCTTTCTGTGCCACGTAGCGTGTTGAACATTCTAATCCTCTGCTGTGATTCCTGGCTTCCTCACTTGCGGACTGTCTTTAATCCCTATATTTTCTTGTGTGTTCTCCAGGGATTCCTTTACTGCTTTGCGGCCAAGTCTTCCCTGTGTTTCCCTTTACTTGTTCTTCACTTCTTATGATAATGGTCCCAGCTTTGACTGTGCACTTTCTCCTTCAAACTTGGCAACGACCATACTCATCTGTTTTGATCCTGTACTGCCCCAACACCTCAAGTCAGTTCACACCCTGTCAACTCAAAAGGGAAATGCCTCTTCGTCTGTTAAGCAGTGTGGATAATAATTTATTTTCTTGCCCTTTCATCTTCCTTGTACGTGATGAAGCTGGTTCTGAGAGCTGTGGAAAAAAATCAGATTTCCCTGAAATTTTTATTCAACCTCTGCTCTCAAGGTTACTTTGCACCTCCTACTTTGTGTGATCGTCCTGGCCTCTTGAGATGAATGACAAGTCCACAACTAAGCCACTTTGCTTTCATTTTGTCCAGTTAATAGATTCTCCTGCTTTCTTGTGCTAGTCTCTCTGATGATCTTAGGGTATTTCATAGATGCTGACACCACTTTTCCTTTCTCTTGCTGTCTTTCTGCACTGCTTGTTAAGCCTTCCATTCCATGAAGATAAAAGGTGATGACTCATCAAAATCTCTAACTACTTATTCAGATCAAATCCACATAGGTCTCCAGTTCAGGCTCTTTCACCAGCTTCCTTGTTGAAGTATACATTCACTGTTTTCATTTTCTCGATAACTCTTCTTCCTGTCTTAATGCTTTTGATAGCCCAGACTTTTTGGTTCTTAGACCATTTTATCTTCAGTTTATTTTGCATGGCACGCAGGGGGAAATGAAGTAAGCTGGTAGCTGATGCTCCATTTTGCAGTGTGTGTTCCCTTCATGTAGGTGATCTCAAGCCTTCAGTTAATGTTGTGGCAATTAAAACTGCCTACTAATTTATTCAGCCTGTTGAATTCTGTCGTAACAGACAGGCCGTGGAAGGCCTACTGGTCCAAACTTCAGAATAACAAACATGTTGTTTCCTTCTCAAGTATCTTACTGAATTCTTAATTGTTTGACTGTGGTGCCAAACACTTATTGCTTGGAGTTGTAGCTCAAAATCAACTTTTTCCTCTGCCAAGGTGCATACCTGTGAGGTGTGTCAAAATCCTACCCTTTCTTTTAGAAGGGCAGAAATCGATTCTTAGTCATTGCACTGTTATTGTGTCTTTGTTACTTTTATAACACTTTCCAGGTCCTGTAAATGCTTCCTTCTTATCTTTGTTGGCAGGTATGTGTCTCGGGCATTCTGGTTTTGTGTTTCCAGACAGACTATAGCTTCCAGAATTGTATTTGTTCCTTATTAAGTACACCATCTTAAAATTTTCAGTATATGAAAACTAAGATGGGTAGTTTGAATTTGGGGTAGTTCAGGACAGCATTGTCCCTCTGCGTAGTGATAACGGCATTGTCAAGGCAACCCTCCCTCAGCTCTCTTGCAAGCACTTCCATGGCTGGCTTTCTTGATCCTTGGGCAGAGAGCTAGAATGAGCCTGTTCATCCTCTCAGCCTTTTTGAGAGTTTGCTGTTAACAAGATATTTCCTAGAGATTAACAGTTTTCTGGTAATACTTGGGGGAGAATGTTGTTCGGAGGAGACTCCTGACCATGAAATAATGGAATTAATGTTGTCTTCCACTATGCTTAATATTGACCACTTTTCCTATGTCTTTGCATTTCAATATTTTTGAGATGCAGCTTTGTAATTCTAACTTGGAAATTCCTTAATAAATACTAAGTGCTTTTCAAAGCACAGTGTGTATAAGAGTTTGAAACCTTTTATGGTTTTAAAACTGTCTAAACAGAGTGAGAATATATCTGACTATCAATGAAACAAGTCCTGGCATTGTGGTACTTGTATAAGAGGCAATGTCATATCCAACACCTAGAATTGGAAATAAACTAACAGATACTGTGGCTAAGTTTGTCATGTCTGGGATAGCATTTTTAACAAAAGAAAATTTCAGGGAACTTCATAAGAGAAGCAGGTTTTTGAGCATGGCGCTGTGGTTAGAGTTGGTACTAAACGTAGCGTGTGTTAGAATGCATGAACATGTCAAGTTGCACCGCAGAGATTGGCATTAATGAAAACTAGCCGTCTTAATGAAACAAAGCATATAATCGGAGAAGGGTTTTTTATGCTTCACTTACAAAAGCATCTCTACTATCTTGAGTCCTATTTCCTGGATATAACATCCAAATCTGTAACATTCTGACCTAGATTAGGCTTCTTCCACTGCAATATAATGATTGTTCAGGCTGTCATCCCTTTTGAAAATATTGAAGAAATACGTTCTGCAAATAACCATAGCTATCACTTAAAGATAACTTAAAGGGCCTGTGATAAAAGTGTTTGACTAATGGAAGGTAATTTGAACAGTACATTGTCTCACAAATTTTAAGATATTCAATAGAGGTATGAAATTTAAAATTTAAAATCAATAGAGGCTTTTTTTTTACAAAGTTTGTTTTCAATCAAAGATGTTGCTGGTATGCCTGTAGGGCTGTCGTAGATGAAATAATGCACTGTGTGCCTGCCTGCCCCCTGGATAAAACCAAGCAGTGAACAGTCAAGTGAAGTTGCTCATAGACAGGTGGTGTATCATTGTTCATGTGGTTTACGTATCTTGAGATTTAATGTCCAGCATAATGTAACATGCTCTGAGACAGAATATTGGGGGGAAAAGAGTTTTAGAAGTTTTTGGGCTTATTTTTTTTTCCTTGTGGTCGTGATGGGGAAATGCCTCTGTGCCCATCCTCATTTCCTTCAGAAAGCCATGCTTTTAATGCTGTAGTCCTGTCTTGTCTTCCCAAAAAGGGCATTGTTTTGAAAGTAGGAAGATTATTCTTTGCTATTACGTTCTATGCCTTAACCAGTAAGTTTTCAATACCATTACTATCCTGTTTCTATTCTAGCAAGCTGTGCTGTGTACTTGTGTACAATTTTTCATGTATCGGGACTGGTAAGTGAACTACATATTCATTTTATTAAGAAATGCTGACAAATTTTTCTTCTTTTTCCTGCCCAGTATGATGAATTGGTTCCTGCATCCCTGACAACCAAATATGGAGGGTTTTATATCAACACTGGTACACTGCAGTTCCGCCAGGCATCTGACTCAGAGGATGAAGACTTTGCAGAAGACAAAAAGCATAGGCCACCTAAAGTGAGTGATCTTAATTATGCTTTTTATACAGATCTTAAAGCTAGGTGGGCATTAAGAAATACCTGATGAGTTTAGAATGACTCAGATGAAGAGGCTGAAAGCAGAATGATGCACAGTACTGTTTTATTGTGTTTTCAGTTTTGTGGCTCGTGTACGAGCATTCAGGAAGTAACTTGGGATGTCCACAGGCTGTCTGGTCTTGTAAGACTAACCTTCTGTTTAGGCAAGCTAACAAGTTATGTCCATCCATCTTGAAGTGACAGATGATTCTGTAATTCTATAGGAATTTTATTATATGAGATGAGAACATAAATTCTCCTACACTGCTTTCATGGTGTTGCACAAAACTTGCATGATTTCAAATTGTTCCTAATATTTGGAATAACACTTAAAATCTGTTAAAATAAACTCGGTGCATAAGAATAGCTATATTAAAAAGTGTGTATATATACAGTCTTTCCCAAACAGTGTGCTGTTCTACGTACTTTGACAAGTTATGATCAATGCAAACGTAATTGCTTGCATATGACATTCACAAGTTCCATTCCGAGAACTTCCTGCTTTCTGATGTCTTTTCCTGCTCTGTAATTCTTTAAATTTAACATAATTTTAAGGTTTTTGTATTGGATCTGACTAGGATGGAGTTAACTTTCTTCATAGCAGCCCTTACAGTGCTACAATTTGGATTTGTGACTAAAGTAGCGTTGCTAGCACACCAAAGTTTTTTCTGTTGCTGAACAGTGTTTGCACAGTGTGAAGGCTTTCTTTGTCCCTACCCTGCATGAGCAGGTAAGCTAGGGATCAGCAAGAACTTGGGAGGGAGGACAGCTGATCTGAATTGGCCAAAAAGATATTCTATACTACGTAACTTCATACTCAGCAATGAAACTCTGGTAGGAGAAGGTGGGGAGGGTTCAGTCTTCCAAGGTGGCCTTTGCTCATACTGGCTGGGTATCAGTCTGCATGTGCCTTAAAGTATTTTTCTTATTGAAAACTCTGAATTCAGGAACTGTTTAGAAATGATTAATGATTGAGACTTGTCAGTAACTGCAACTGCTGCTAGGAATCCAGTGGTACTGTTTGCTTTCATGCACATTGAGGTATATTTTCCCTGGCTCTGAATTGGAAAGTTTTAAGGAAAACTAAATGTTTCTTGCTGTAAAAGTCCTTTAGGGTGGAAGAATCACTGTCCTTTACTTGATCTCTTTTCTAGATAGCAAAGTTAAAAGAAAGCGAAGATCGTGGAATGAAGAAGCGCAAGCGGAAAGATGAAGGGACAGAAAAGGAAAAGAAGCCTCGGAAAATGAAAGTTCCTAAACAGTTGGGGTAGGCTTCTTTCTTTAGATGAACCCTTGAATTGTATGTGAGATTTGGTTTCAAGATTGCATGCCGTAGCAAGATCATCACAGCTGTTTAGAATATTGTATTTTTAAACTATAAATAATAGCTAATAGATTTTAGGTTTGGAATTTGTGTGAGGGTTTTTGCATATAAGTCCTACAAGCTAATTTTTTTGTCCCTCAGCATTTTGAACAAGGAGTAATAAAACTAGGAAAGACCAATTATTGAAAAGAGACTTGAATCTATGAATAGCGTTATCTATCATTGTACTACCCAAAGTCTTACATAGCACTAAGAATTACATCTTCTAATGAAAAACAGTTTTCTTCCTATCCCTTTGGTTTTGATCTGGAAAACTATAAACATAGCTTAATTATTCTACGTATTTCTTGCTAAGTTTGTGTGCTTTCCTGAGTTCTGAGACTAGCAGGGAAGGATTAAGGTCGTGGGTTTTTAACTGACTTCTAGAAAACTGTTGTTGAGTGAAAGTTGTCTTATGTATTTCAAGTTGGTACTGAAAATTTATTGTGATAGTATTGTTCATCAAGTTGATGAATTGGCAGAAACTGCTCAGTTTAAGCAGCGTATAGATGTTGAGCTTGTATGTCAAAATTCTTGGCAATGAAGAGAATTTTTTTTGACATACATGGTGTGCCTAAATGTAAATCAGCCTGCCACCAGGTGTTGGAGAGGCAAGTTAAGTATTTTAGTAGCATAGATCAGCAATGAGTTTAACTGTGCCAACTTCGCCATAATTAAATTGAGAAGTCAAAAGTAGATAACCTTTGCCCTAATGTGTACAAAATTTAGCAAAACAAATGAGTTGGAGGGCATGAAATCACATGGCCAGCAAAGGTTTATGGTAGTTGATAGAATAGTCAGAAGATGGAAGCACAAAGTACTTGCTTCTTCCCCCTGATAATTTTAATTGTACTAAACTCCCAGATTTTTGTTGAAGGTTACTAAGACCACAAAAGTCACATGCATTCTAATGAAAGATTTCTTTCCTCTACAGAGTAATGGCCTTAAATTCACACAAGTCTGAAAAGAAGAAAAAGAAATTGTATAAAGACTCACTCTCGCTGGCTGCCATGATCCGTAAATTTCAAAAGGAGAAGGAAGCCATGAGGAAGAAGGAATCTAGTCCAAAACCTCCAGTGACTGTTGCAACCTCTACCCCTAGTAAAATTCCTTCCTCCTCTCTCAGTGCAGGAAACGATATCTCTGACTTGAATCTTAGGATCAATGATCCTGTCCTCTCCATTTTTGGTAGCACAAATGAACCAGAGCTCCTGCAAGAAGCTGAAAATACTCTGGAGATGCTGGGAGACATTGACTTTGACAAGTTGCTTGATGGCACTTCTGATGGCAGCCCAGTATCTGAGCTGTCAGGAGAAAATGGAAATGTCACTCAGGCAACCTACGCCGCTCAGGTCATGACACCCAAGCAGGTGCCTGCCCTCCCAGAAGGTCTGCCTGTGCTACTTGAAAAGCGCATTGGAGACCTTCGAACAGTAAGTATGCGTTCACTGGTAAGGGATTGCATTCAAGAATCTGAGAGAATGAGAAAGAATAATTAGGGCCTAAGCTGTCATCCTTGATTTGCTGGCTGAAACTCTAAAAAAAATGTAGAATTGATCTGAATGTCAATCTTACTGGCTGTACTTATACAGAGATGATGCAGGTCAATTGTTAAAGCAGTGTTTGTTTCACAGTTGAGACAAGGTTTTCTAAATCTTCTGTATACAATAACTTGTAATATTTGTTTGGGTTTTTTCCATAATGGAAATATCAGTGTTACTTTAACTTGGGTTATTAATTGGTGAAATGGATGGGTGTTTTCTTACTTTGGAGGACGAAAACTGAAATATGGCTGCAGCTTACACATCAATGTCTTGCATTTTTTGACTTTAACATAAATGCCAGCTTGCTAATTTAAAAAAAAAAAAAGAGAGAGAAAACAAACTCAACAAAACCCACCACCCAACTACAAAAAAACAAACAAAAACCCACAAAAAAAGGCAACCATGACTATTTTCTTTTGGAAGGTTAGAATGGAGTCCAAAATATTAATGAAAAGTGTTCAATCCACAGGTTACAAACATCCCAATAGCTTATTGAAAGGGATCAGAGATATTGAGGTATTATATGCTCCTTGTTTCAGTTGTGGATGTTATCTTAAGAATAAATTTGTTGTTTGTTCAGATTCTGATATTAAAGCTTCTCCTTACTCAGAATAAAGTGCAGCTTTTCCTTACTCAGAGTTAAGTTTTGAAAAAGCCGTTCAAGTTACTACCTTTTTTGTGGGGAAAAAAGAATAATTTAAACACTAGCAGAGCTTTCTTTGCTATAGGTTAGAGTAATGATAAAACAATGTTTCTTACCTGTATGTAAATGTCTTACAGTGTTCTTGGTTTTTTTAAATGTACTAAACTAAATACAGCCAAGGGGTTAATATTTAGTAAAGTGAGAGAGAGATTATTTTGTCTGCCTTTGAATGTTTTGCTATGAATCCACAATAAACTTCTAGCAAAAGTGCAGAAGAGCTGGATTAGGCCAGAAGTCCGGAAGGGTTAGTGGCCTGGCCCAGATTCGTGCTGCTTCACCGTATAACGAGCCCCACCCAGCTGGAAGAAAGCTTTAATTCAGTGACTCTTGGAAAACCTAACTCTTCTATCTCCTGCTTTTGGTAACGTTTTCTGAAAGTTTGGTGCTGGTTGGGCAGAGCAAGTCTACGCATACACTTGGGGAAAAACTGGACTCTGTGTTCGCTTAAAGATTGCAAACCTTCTGCAAATTGCAATCAACTGACACATCGGTCGGGGAAAACATCTAAAAAGCAGGAAGAAAGAAATGGATCTTGTCAAATACTTACCAGGCTCACAGGTCTAGGGCTGTTTAGTGCAAAGAAAGTGAAGAAGTTTATAAAGCTATAGGAAGAAGCCTGTTTCATGAAAGGAGTATGATATATCTAGATTTAAAAAAAAAAAAATAAAAAAATAAAAAACTTAGAAAGCCACTGACTAAATACACTAAAAACTTCCTGACTTCCTTTTTGTAGATTGTCTTCTAGTTCCCTAAGTGGGCAATTCTGAACTACCATAACAGAAGACAATATTGTACACAAGCAGGAAAGTAGTGCAGTGGCTTTTTTCTGTTGTGAAGCTACCTGTCAAGATAATCTGTTTGTGGGAAAAAACAAACAAACAACCAACCCACAGTTCAGTGGTAGCGATGCAGGTTTTTTGAATCTGCCAGTGTTGCGCTCTACAAAAGCCAGCAACACTGTCCAGTCTGATAGTATAATGCTGAAATTGCCTTTTAAGGTCTACCTGGGACTGAAACGTCAAAGCATATCTTTCCTTCCACTTTATATAAACCAGAAGATGATGATAGTCCTTATGTTAATTATGCTTAAAGATACTGAATTTAAGACTTTCAAACTTGTCTTTTTGGTATCCTATCACTTGGAAACATCGATAACCTTTCTAATTTTTTTAGCAGGACAAATGCTTCAGTATTCTTAAACACATAGTACCATCCCCTCAGCAGCTGAATTTACAGTAGAAGGTAGTGAGCAGAATGCAGTCCTTACAGGAACTTAAAAAAACTCTGGTATCAATGTTCGTGACTGAAGTGGTAAAGCATGCAGACAATGGGCTACCTGATGGTTTCTGATGGTGTATCAGACTCCTGTTTTCCTGTGCACTGTAGAGTTCACAATTCCAGAAAATATTTTTTTTTCAAACTTAAATGGGTCAGTTACAAAGAGCAAGAACAGTAAGTATTTCATAATAATAAAGGAATTTTATCAAGTTAACACTTGCATTTGAGCAACCTGGTCTAGTGGAAGGGGTCCCTGGCCACGGCAGAGGGGTTGAAATGAGATGATCTTTAAGGTCCCTTCCAACCCAAATCATTCGCTATGATTCTATGTTGTCATAAGCCACTAATTTTTTTTTTTTTTTAAAGGCAGGATTAGAGATTTTTAATTTATTTGAATATTCAGCCTCATAGCATGTTGGCTGCCTCTAGTGTTTGTCAGTCACTATAATGATACCACATTTGCCTACTTTTCTATGTGCATATCCTTTTCCAGCTCCTTTAGATATTAGCTGTCGGGTCCAGTGCCAGAATATGAGATGACAATAAGCCTCTAAAAGTGGTTTTGTGGTTTTTTTCTCTTTTCTAGAAATCTGCAGAGTCAATGAGCACTAGACAGGAGACCTTACTGATTTTTGTAGAATCGTGGAGGGAATTGGCTTTTTCCTACAACCTGTCATTGTTTGTGAAAATAAGGATTTAGGTGATAAGAACAAAGATAAAGGGATTCTGCATGGGAATTCCTGCAAGATCAGTAAAAACTTCTAATAAAAGGAAGTATGTATAGGAATAAGGCTATCCCATCTGTCCCCCGCCGCCCCCGTCCCCGTCTCCCAACTCAGGAAGAGAGACCAGACAAAAATATTAGAGAGATAATCTAAAGGTGGTGAGGATGCTGGATGGCACCAGAAAAGAGATGAGGTATTCCTTTAGCATACGTTTGTAGAAATTGCAGTGAAGGACTGCGGTGGATCTAAGAAGGCTGGGAAGTTGTAACTGGGTGAGGCACACAAGAGGTAGAAAAGGAGCCGTTCATAGATTGAGAGTAGAAATGTGTTGATGCTCTTGCCTGCTTGACTTGTCAAGCAATACTCCTCTTTTTAAAGCAAACAGTGGTAGTGGAATGTTGCTGGTGGTGAGATAATAAAACATCTCTACCATTTTCTTTCTTCATGGTTATTGAAAAGATGAATGTGTTAATATCAGTGATCCAAGCAGGTTCTAAATAGAGTGATTGTTTGCTCTAGAGCAAGGCGTTTTTATTTCAGTATAATAATAACAATCCTTACCTTTTTTCTAAACAGCTGAGTATAGTTTGGTTTTGTTTATTTATTTATTTTGCAAGTAATGCCACTCTGAGGGAAAATAATAATGTGATACAGCTGTAAAAGTAAATATACAAAGGCTGGTGGGATAAAATGCTCTATGAACTTTTGAATACTCTTTATTGCTGTATTTTCAGGCCGCCAAGATGTTTGATGAAGAAGGCAGGAAGAAGTTTTTCACACAAGACATGAATAATATTCTGCTGGAGTAAGTGCTTATCTGTACAACCTTCCCGTTTTGGAAAGGGGGTGAAAGGAAAAGTACAGAAGAGGAAATATTATTGAGGTTATTCCAACAAAGCCCTTAAAAGTCAATGAAGGTAGATCAGTCTAAGCTAGTTAATAGCTAAAGAGATTTATATATGAATACAATTCCTGTCATAATTATCTGTCTGTCTTTATCCAGTGTAAAGTGTTTTGTAGTGCCCTGTGTCCTTGACTTCATGTGTAAAAAATTCAACAAAACTGCCATTGTTTCTTCCTGTCCTCCACTTTCATAACTCAAAACACCTTCAGATTTCACGAAGGAAAATGCCAGCTCTTTTTACTCTGTAATCCTTCAACTAAGCATTTAATATACAAGGTTCTGTATTCATATTCTAAGAAACAAAAAGTAATCTCTAGAAGACTGTAGTGGTCAAAACACTATCAAGATTGGTCTGCAATGGTGGGAGTAAACAAAATTTGAATGACAGTGTCCAACATTCCTGGGGAAGTATGTACATGAATGGTTTCTTGCCATGGATTAAGCCTTCCTCCTTTTGTAAAAAAAAGTTTATCTGAAAATGTCCCAAGCTTCTATTTTTAGCATGCATAGCTAGAATGTTACGCATACAAAGCTTCCTTAGGTGGGCTGACTCTCTTGTTTGTTTGTCAGTATTGAGCTACAGTTACAGGAGATAAATCCTGCCATCCGCAATGGAGTGTACTCTCACCTTGAAGCTTTTGTGCCATGCAATAAGGACACACTGATAAAGCGTCTGAAGAAGTTACACCTCAATGTCCAGGTAATGACGGGGAGATTAGCTCCAGCATGAGTCAATGATGTGATAGTGATGAGGACAGAATGCAGGAGAGTAGAGCAACAGCCACACAGTCTCCAATAAAAGCAAAAGAGGTTGGATCAGTTGCTGGATCAGTTGCTAGATCAGTTTAAGAGCTTTTTTCTGTGTACTTGCTATTGTCACTACTTTAGGAAGAAATATTTTGAGTATTTCAGACCCTTTATTTGAGAATGAAGTGCTTTCATCTTGAAAGCTGGGTACAGGGTACATGTCAAAGTAGCAGAAGTAGAACGCCACAATAATCATGGTTGTGACAGCCTAAAAAAAAATTACTGTTGCATTCACTTTTGTGTCAAGAAAAAAGAAAGGCTAGATGGATAATAGATGATCCAGCCTGTACTGTGTGCGCAAATTTGCCTTTGTGGCTGGGTCTTGCAAATACTTTGTTATTTGCAGTTGCTTTTCTCTTAAGGAATATGTTTTCCTATTGAATACAAAATTTGTCTGTGGTCTGAAGTATCCTGGCCCGATTCTTTAGATGAAATTCAGGACTAAATCTTGCAGAGGATCTGAGGATCATGAATGCAGAGATCTCAGAACTTGCTAAGAAAGCAAGCAGATTCATATGCTATTTCTAAGCAGTACGACATAGTAGCACATAGTATTCTAGTTCTTATCAATAAGCAGATATGATTAAGAATGTAAAGTCAAAAGATACAGGAAGAGAATTTAAAACATGTAGGGAAGTATATACTATATTACTTTAACGTTTGAAGTTCTTAATATTTGGAGACAATTCTAAATACATAGTCCTTACCTTTGAGGTACGTAAATTACATAGATTATCTGACTATTAGATTATTATTATAACACATATATTTTGTTCATTACCTAGGATGTTTTTATACCACAGAGTTTTTTTGGAGACTTGATTAATTGGCTGCTTATTTGCAAGTGTTGAGATATTCATCGATCAAGTCATCTTGCTTTTTCCCTCAGGTTTTCTTCCCTTCCCTCTCTTGATTAAAAAGCATTATTTAATGAGATCATGCTATAATGTTTTGGGATATTCATGATGTGTTTCCTTGTGACTATCTTTCATTGTTTCTAGTCTCAAGACTTAAATGAGTTGTATTAGAAATTTCAATATGTGCATTTCTGTAATGCTGCTGCACCTAAAAGGATTCAAGTGCCATGTAGGAAATGGCTGTTGCGGTCAATAGTTAGTACTGGAAATATTGCCTCAGCAGTGAGTGGGAAATAATTTTTGTGAAACTATCTGAAACACTCTTTACATTGTGTCTAATAGGATTGCTTTGGTGTTTCTTTTTTCTCAGGATGACCGCTTGAGAGAACCACTGCAGAAGCTGAAACTGGCTGTCAGTAACGTCATGCCTGAGCAGTTATGCAAGTATCAAGAGGACTGTCAGGCCCGCAATCAAGCCAAGAATGCCAAGTAGGTATTTCTGGAGTCTGTGCATGCCCATTCTAGAGTCCAGCTGGAAGTCTATCTCCATGTTGTTCATTCCCTGAGCTCAGCAAAGTACTCTGCCCCAGTTTACAGGTGTCTAAGTTTTGAATTGTACAAAGTACTTAGTTTTGTGTAAGTGATGCTGTTGCTTGACTGTGGAAAGAAATTCCATTAACCAAATCAAATAGGTCTTGAGAAAGAAGTTCTAAACTGTGAGAAGGATACTGGAGATTCTCAAAATGCTGGATTAATGGAGGAGGGTGGTGTGTTCAGGTTCTTGATATATTTTGTCCTTGTTCATTGTAGTTACTTCCCTCATAGCTAACTAATGTTAGACTTGGAAAAGCATTAATAGATTGATAAGCATCCTGCCATTTCCCGGTAGAGGCACTACATGAAGCTTATAGCCAGCATCCTTGATAGTGTCCATACAGAGTGTCCTTTTCACTTGTCTCTGAGGACTGTGAAGCAGTGGGGAGAGGAAGATGAACTGTTTACCCTTTCAGGAAGGGTATAATGAGAATCTGAAGACAGGTCCATTGTATTTTTTTTTTTTTTTTCCTAACACCTAAAATGACATTCCTTTCTCAGGGAACATTTTGTTTGGGTTGTATACCTATAAAGAAAACAATTGTTCTAACTGTAGGTTGCAAGCAGAAGATGAACGAGAGAAAAATGGATCGGAGGAAGATGATGATGAGAAACCTGGAAAGAGGGTTGTGGGGCCCAGAAAGAAGTTTCATTGGGATGACACAGTGAGGTGAGACAAAACTACCTTTTCCACCAAGAATTTTCACTGACTTCATAAAGGGATCTCCAAGGGGATGTTATTACATGATACTGTTGAATAAATAATCATTTTCAGAAGTACACCTCAGAGAAGTTTTGGAGAATGTTGGGGCTAAATAGGAGAGCTAGAATGCTGAAATGGTAAAACACCCTTTTCTTTAACTTGAAACGTAGGATCATCCTATGTCCAACCCTTTTTTTCACTGGATGTTTATCTGCTTTATCCAAATACATGAGAATTTTCCTTGTCCTAGGACTTGAAGATTCTTTAAGAAAAGAACAGAGGTGTAAGCTGAGTTATGCCTGCTTCCCACCATTCTAGGAATAGGTCACAAAATACTTCTCACCCAGTGAGCAGTAAAGATTTCTGCCACAGTAGGGCAGACCACCAAAACTGGCGATGCTGGTTTGGCAAGCCGCCCAGTCCTTGGGCAAGCCAGCATCCAGAATGCATGAATCTTAACCCCTCCTATCCCCTCTGAAACACAAATTCTATGTTATCTCTCAAAAGCAACACAGATTCTTGTCTGAAATGATGAATTCTCACTGTTCAGTTTCCTAGAACAGATTTTACTGAAAACTGAGATTACTACTATTTAAATAAATTAGATAGAAGTATCTGCTTGCTTAAAAGCCTAAATTAGTAATTTCCCATGCAAAATCTAAGCTAATTTTAGTACAAGTATATGTATTATTAAAAGGGGCTGCTGGACTTCTCACGATGAGTCTTTTTAGTACATTAAGACAACAGGGAAGCAAGATTCATGGAATATATATAACCAGTATAGCTTGGACTGACCTGGAGGGAGCCCTACTTAAAGAAGAAATATTTAAATCCGTTGGGTTTTTTTTTCATTCGAGAGGCTCTGAAAAGCCAGTGTTGCTTAACTGTATGCACTCGGATATTTTTAAGGACAGTAAAAGACAGCATCCCTGTCAGAAAGAATCTTCTGTTGAAATATTCGGTGTAGAATGGATTTCACTTGCTTTCAGACATTCTCCATCTTAAATGAGATAGAGGTCACTGTGAGCAAAGTGAGAGGAGATGTTTCAGCTATGCGGAAACCACAGAGAAAATGTAAAGCCAATTATGAAATGATAGTAAGGATGAAAAAGAAATGAGCCATACGGTCTGTTGGAAATGGAGAAGTGACAGTGGCAGATTATACTAGTTGTAGTAACAAACTTGTGCAGTGGCGAACTTCCAAAAAACGCAGTTGGAACTGAGCTCTTATTACAACTGGCAATGGACAGCAGCTGTATAGCATCAGTGCTTCCAGTTCTCAGCCTTTTTCTGCTGAGCTTTTGAAAGGATTGTTTCTTTCAATATATGTATTGTGTTTCTTTCTGCAGATCTCTGTTGTGTAACCTTGTCAAGATCAAGCTGGGATGCTATGAGCTAGAGCCAAATAGAAGTCAGTCTGCTGAAGATTACCTCAAAACCTTTATGGAAACAGAAGTGAAACCGCTTTGGCCTAAAGGCTGGATGCAAGCAAGGTAAGATACCTGTGTTGTAGATCTATTCATTTTGGTGTTAACTATTTATTGGACCTTACTTATTGTCATACATTTGACTCAACCATGTGCTATTAATACTGATTAAAACTTCAAAATATGTCAGTGGAAGTAGAATATTTTAGAAGAATGAATGTTTTTCAGAAGTTATTTTTCTATCTTGTTTGCAAACCTGAAAGCTAAAAAACCCACTGTTTTCCTTGGAGAACTATTTGCTTTTGTCATCTGCTGGAGACTGAACTTGCTACAGCTGGTAATGCAGTGCGTGATGCTTCATTTGAGGTGAAAGTATGAGGCGGGGGGTAACTTCTTGGGAAGTTTTCTGTGATATAGAAAGTGATAGTGATACAGAAAGCAGTTCTGCATGTATGTTGTAAGCGGTCTGATAATGTAGTGTGACATGGACTTTAAAATGACGAGCTGGAATTCCAACGCCAGAGTTCACAAAACACTAAGGTTCGCGCTCTTTTTTTCGTCTGTGCAGTTGGGGTGCTCAGTGATGCTGCAGTTAAAAATACACCAGTTTCTTAAAGAAAACTTATACTTGCTTCCTATTGACTTATTAAGAGGAAACAACCACACAAAGGGGAAAATATTAAATGAGAGCAATAGTAATCATTGTGAAATGCAAGTTTGACGAAGCTGTCAAACGCTTTGAAGTGGAAGAAGAGAAGCAAATATAGATGATGTGAGTTCTTTCCTTCTGGAGCACCCATTGCAAAAGATAATTTCCCATCAAATCCTGACCTAACTGTAAAAGCTAAATGATACAGTAATACTAATCATTTTGCTCAAGAATACCTTGATTGTAGATTAGTCTAATCTCTAGCAAGCTGTAAAAATAACTGTACTGAGCTATTTCCTCAAATAGTCAGTGTAGAAAATGAGGGTATAATAAACTGCTGGTGAAATAGTAATGAAAGGAACAAATGAAGTTTTACACCTCTTGGCATACAGCTGGCTTATTTCTGTTCAAGGATCTAGCTTTATATAGTAAATAGTAAGTATGCTCATGAGTGATATGTTACCTCTTACAAAGATTTTATTGAAGTAGTTGAGACAAGGAATCCCAGTTCAGCTTAAGAACAGGTATGGAGACCACTGATAGTGGAGAAATAGTCAAGTGATAGTGTGAACTCATCCAAGAATACATGGAAGTGAAGCACGTTAAAATTTGTATTTGAAAACCATGTAACATATATGGTTCTCTCCTTTCCATATGATACGTGTGCTGAAAATACCATAAACTTTTAATCTACAAAAGTGGTTTCAACAAAAAAGCAGCAAAAAATAAACAAAAACCACAAAACAAATAAAAAAACCCAAAACAACCCCAAACCCAACAAACACAAACTACCACCAAATCAAACAAACCCCGAGAGCTGCCTGATCATAACTTTGTGTTGATGAGCAAGACTTCATTTACCAACTGGGAAGTTTTGGTACCATAATGATTTACAAATTGTCCTGTATTTACAGGGAGGTGCTCCACTGCTTTCTGTTTAGGAAGTGATGTGTTGTAATTTGTAGGCAAAGAGTTATGCATGGGAAGAGGAAAAGCAAGTATTTCCTGGAGTCTGACAGTGGTAACTCCTAATACAGCACGTGTTATTCATGTGCTGGATGCTGATCTTGTTCAGATGTTAGGGTAGGGATTATCATGCTGAATGCTTATAATTTTGTACCTTTATATGTAGTATATTTAACATTAAAAATGGCCTACTGACTACGTGTTTCATAAGGAATTCTTACTAATCAGAGTAGTTCTATGGTAGCAGAACTTTGTGGGTTCAACCCAGAGGAAAAATTTGTTGCTCTTTCAAAATTAACTGTATTTAACATTCCTCATAGCTTAGTACAGAAGCATGAGGTAAGGTATCGATCATAATTTAAATTGCACCTCATTCATTTGTCTGTGTGTATCACAACTGCCTTTGTCACATGAGTTTTCTATGTGTGTAATTTCCATACTCTGCCCCAGGAGATTGTTTATTAATATTCATGGATTTGGAGAAATAATTCTTGTCCTCAAGGATCCCAAAGCCTTTTCAAATAACATAACCCACTTTTTTTGTAACTGGGTTGCATATTAGTTCCATGTGTGTCTGAAAAAAGCCTGCAACCTAAATATGTGTATGTTCAAAAAGAAAAAGTGTGAGGAACAGAAAGTCTATTTAATTCCAAGAGTTTTGTTATCTTTGGAGGTGGTCACCCAAGTAGACTTGCAGCGCATTTATTTTGCACAGGTCAAACAACATGCTTGACTTGAAATCATGATCAGAGAGAAAAGATCTCATATGGATCTCTGTCATCAACTTTTACATCTAAATATGCAATGGAGGGATTATTTTCCAAGCATGTTCTTGCTTTGGAACATACATTGCACTGTGCTTTCTTTGTACCATATCTTTGACTTTTGTTCCTGTAGTGGTTACACTTTTGTCTTGAACCTTTAAGGATGATACTACAAATTACTGGGGCCTGCGCTTCGTTTTGGATTTCATTCCCAAATGAAAAATCTTAAGGAATAGACAAAGCAGCAGGAAGGAGGCGGGGAGGGAAATATTCTGGCGAAGCTGGGTAGGTCAGAAAGTGGCACATTGAACCTGTAATGAGGAATGTTCCTTTTGCTCCATGGTGTTGTTCATAGGCATTCAGTAGTCTCTGATGGGGAGCAATGTAAACAGATTTGGAGGTTAGCGTGGTGAAGAAAATGTGAAAATGGAGCTGAAAGTAGAATCTGAGAAGTGAGGCATTGGAACTGTAGCGAGAGGATGTCAATGTTTTCTTACCAGATTACATGAGATTTGTGGATACTTGGATTTTTCATAACTATTGCAGCTCTACAGGAGGTGTTATCGGTGGTGAAAAGCTCTTGTTTAGACAGCTGTTCGTGATGTGGTCAGTGTTAGTGTGATGGCAGTGGCATAGGAAAATCCTGCCTGTTCTAGTTTGCCTACCTGGAAACCGGGAAGGGGACCAAGTTTTCATAAATTGTCTATTTATAACTGCATTTGGGTAGCAAGCTGTAGGAGAAGTACAGGTCAGGAATCGTTTTCACTTCCCACTTGTCAGCTCAGGAGTTGCTAACATGGAATGAAAGCATGTGAAGTGTTGAGATTTGTCATACCAACTCGTGCCATTCACTGACTCTGTAGTAAAGTGTATGTCTAACTCTGGTGTCATGGAAGTCATAGAAATAGTGTGCAATGGCCTAAACAGAATACTGAAGAAAGAAAGGAGCTTGGCTACTGTACTCTGACTTTTTTCCTCTGTGCTTTAAAAACAAACCACAACCGACTAACCACAAACCCCAAACCTATGATCAATGTGTGGACACACAGTGTGAAGAGTTTACAATGATCCTTAATTTGATACTTAAAGTATTTCATTAACCTTTGAGGAGTGAGGATTCAAAATGTCTTCTGTCCAGCTGAAGGAGGTAATATTCTGTTATGTCGAGTTTTGCTTGGCCATTTACTGAGGTATTTTGAATGTAAACTTGATTTATTTTTTTTTGTCATTCTTCTGTTTATGGCTGCCTGGAACTACATCATGATAGCAATACAGACAAACTACCTACTAGCTGCTTTGGGGACAGATAATCAAAGGGTTCTTCTGAAATTTCAAGGATACTTGTGTATTTGGTGGTCATATGCTGATTGTGCCTTATGTTTCTTTCCTCGCCACTCTTTTAGGATGCTTTTTAAAGAAAGCCGAAGTGTGCACAATCACCTCACTTCTGCTCCGTGAGTATAGTATTGACAACTTGCTAGTATCTTTGGGTTGTTCGTAGTATCTTTTCCCATCTTCATGCTCCGTGGTGGTTTTTTTTTTTTTTGCACAGAGGGGAGGAAAGGGAGATATTTGAGGATTTGTTTGAAGAGACTTACGAGGTTAATAACTTCTTTTTTAATGCTTTAATTTAGACATATAACTGTAATGTTCTTGTATTATATTTTAATTCAGTTACGAAGTCGCTAGATAACTCAAGTGGATATTCATTCTTGGATTAACACGTTTGACTCGAACTGTTTCAAAGCACTATACACTACCTAAATTTTGCTGTGCGGCATATGAAGTTGAACTCAGACTGCAGTACTTATTGCTCTTTTCCTCATAAATATCTCTGTAACCACAGAAGCCTGTGTATCTTAGCAGAATTTTACCTTCTTGATTTTCAGCCAGCGTTACGTCCCTTTTGGGAACTGCCCCCAGTCAACCAGAATTCAAATAAACAATTATGACTTTGAATAGCACCCAAATTGCAACTTTGTGATAAATATAATTAACATAGGCTATTTTTCTACATGACAGCAAAAGTGAATCATGGTCCCCCTACAGTAAGGTCGTCTTTTAACCAGGCATATTTCCAGTTCCTTAGGAAAGGAGAATAAATGATGTGTAAGATGTAAATCTGTTGATTCTCTTGAAGAAATAGAAATAAGAAAAGAAGGTGTGAAATGCTTACCTTCTAAGTTGAAGCTGATGCCTAATAATCGTTAGCGCTGTCCTTGCTCGCATAACTGCAGTTGGTGCTACGGTGTTCACTTACACTGCCGAAGAACCTGGAAGTTTGTTAAATGGCTTCTTGCAACAAACACAAGTTAGATACAACTGTTTCACAGTTGATAAGCAACAAAACACTTTTTGGAGGGGCGGGAAATAGCAACTGGTTTTATGTGGCTTGAAATATAAATGAGAACATGAAGTATACTCCTCAGTGACAAAAACATCTATATAAAGTGAAATTATATGACTCTTGTAGGTGACTTCAGTTTAGACAAAGCTCTGCTAAGTCGACAAACTCTTAAGATTGTGAGAGGCTGAAATGACCTGGTATTTTGAAGTTTCTCTAAATCGGAACAGTAAAAAATGGCTCTCCTGATATATAGCAGGTTATATCAGCAATTCAGTGAATTTTACATCTAATTTACTTAGAGCTACATGACAAAAAAATGGATTACAAGTATGCTTGCTCTCTTTCCCCCCTACATTTTAACCCATTTTCTGTTTCAAGGATGGTCTATTATTAAAGCTGGACTCCAGTAGTCATCCTTCTAGTTTGTTGGGATATAATCAGGGTACCAGTTAAAACAAAAATGACTTGCCTTTCTTTTGTCTTCTGATACGCACATATCTCCTCTGTTTTAGGGCAAAGAAGAAGGTGATTCTGGCCCCTAAACCCAAAGTGAAGGTAAATGCTTATTTAGAGATCTGAATTTTATTTGACCATTTGATACAACCTGTTTCCTGCCTCTGATCCAGAAAAATGCTGGCAGAAGGGTCCCATCAGGAAATGCTGTAAGAGCTTACGACTTGGTGGTGTATTACGTTAAAGAAAGTGGTACAAAAGGCTTTTGTATAGCTTTGTAACTTTAAGCTATATTAGTTTTTTGAAAATTGACTACAAAGAGGTATTAGTTCCAGTGAAGTTTCACATTAGTTTTGTGTGCTTTGTGTTGTATTAAATTTGGCAACACTGGAAAAATGTGCGGTCAACATAGTAAGTTGATAGAGATTCTCGTTAGACAGGACTAGGTGTTGCCTTAGTTCAGTAGCAGTTTTACCTAGCAATCAGATTAGCTACCCTGCTCTTCACAGCATTGGTTGTTCTTAACTGTGTGGGACACAAGAGCACTACGTTTTTAAGTACAAATATTGAATTAGCACACAGGACTCCAACACCTAGATATCATAGGTATCTTAGTATGAAAATTTCAATAGTAGATCTTCAGTTTATCTTAGTTTACAGAATAATAGTATTAAACTAAAGAAGACTTTAGGTCTACTCCAGAAAGGCTATTAAACCTGTCTTTTCTTAACCTCTTTGTTCTCAGGACTCCAGTCCAAAGAAAGAACAGAAAACCTGTATGTCTTCAGTCAATTCAAGTTGCGCTACTGTACTGAGTTCCAGCACAGCTGTCTGCACCCCAGCCAGCTCTAGCTGCACACCAGCTCCAGAGACGATCTGCTTGGACGACTCACTGGATGAAGACCTCTCTTTCCACCCACCCTCGCTGGACTCTATTTCTGATGCTCTGGCAGTTATCAATAATGGTGCCAAGGGGTCACCTCTTGGGTCCACCATAGACACACCAACATCCAGACCTCGCCCTGGGCTGAGGGAAGAGAAACTTGCAAGCATTATGAGTAAGTTGCCTCTGGCAACTTCAAAGAAAGTAGAGCCCACTCAAACACCCCATTCATCAAGTCTTATTGCTGGTCACACGGGGCCAGTACCAAAGAAACCCCAGGACCTAGTTCACACTGGTATCTCTTCAGGCCTTATTGCTGGATCTTCAATTCAAAATCCGAAGGTTTCCTTAGAGCCTTTGCCAGCCAAACTACTTCAGCAAGGACTACAGAGGTCAAGCCAGATTCAAGCTGCTTCCTCCTCTTCGCAGACTCATGTTTCTTCCTCTAAGACCCAAGCAGCTATTTCCACCTCCTCTCAAAGAACCAAGGATGCTAATATCTTGGTATCGTCTTCTGAGGCTCAAGGTGGTTCTTCCTCAACATCACAAGTGACAAAGGTGCACCAGCATTCAGCTGTACAGCAGAAATATGTATCTCCTTTACAAGCAACTATTAGTAAATCACAGACCAATCCAGTGGTGAAATTGAGTAGTAACCCCAAACTTTCTTGCTCATCACCAATCATCAAGGCTCAAGATAAGTCTGTAGTATATCGCCTGCCTTTGTCTAATCCCTCATCTGGAAGTGGCTCTCAAGTGTCTCACCCACTGGTTTCTCGGACAACATCCAGCACCTCTACCTCTAGTAACTATTTAGCCAAGGCTATGGTGTCACAAGTTTCTTCCCAGGGTTTCAAGCCTCCCTTCTCCATGGCTGCCTCTCCCAAACCTGCTGCCTCTCCCAAGCCCACTGCATCTAAGCCCTCTGTGACGCCCAAGCCCAATGCATCACCTAAATTTTCATCTAAGTCCACCTCATCCCCCAGGCCTGCAACAACACCCAGTTCTTCCAGTTCAAGTGCACTAGTTTCCCAGAGTAGTCACTCCAGCAACAACCCCCTTCATAAACAGACCAGTGGTGTAAATATCAGCAGGCAGTCTCCCACCATGAATTTGCTGCCCTCTAATCGCACCTCAGGCCTCCAGCCTGCAAAGAACCCTCAGGCTTCTTCAAAATTGTCCAACTCTTCTCCTTCTGGAACTGTTGGTAAAAATAACTTGGGTGGAGTTGGAATGAATGTACCTGCCAGCAGAGGCAGTAACCTTAACTCAAGTGGAGCTAGTAGGACTAGTCTGTCTGGGGGAGCAGGAAGTGGAACACAGGGTGCTACTAAACAATTGTCAACTCCACACAGACCATCTTCTGCCTCAGGGTCTCCAGTTGTAGCAGCCAGTGTGCAGGTACGCATCTGAGTTTACCTTTAAACTTTGTTAGTATTTATCATACTTATTTTGGAAACATTCTTTTTTTGCAATATGTTGGTTTGAAAAAGTGTTGTAAATTTAATGTTTATACTTTACTAAGCATAAATGCTAATACTGGTGAAACGATATTTCACACTAGTGAATCCGTATTTCCACCTGGTGTGAAATGCAAGGATCAGCGTGGAATGAATCCTCACTGTAAAATGTTGGTTGGTCTATACTGTGGAATGGAACTGGCTTTTTTCTTTTTTTTTTTTTTTAATGTAAGCTTTGTGTGGCCATATTTTCAGGGGATGTGGTATTTTCTTGCATTATTGGATTTGTGTATTCTTGCTTATTTACTTGTAACGACGGTGGTCATATGAAAAGGTGACTTGGTACATTTGTTGCCGAGCTTCATGATTAACTTGCAAAACTAGAGTTCAGTTGTTTGTGGTTTGAGTATAATGCAAGACTTGTATTTAAAATTAACACTTGCAAGGACTTTTCTTTAGTATTTCTGATGAAATATGTATTTTATTTTGTAGGCTCTAGTCAAACTGAGTGAGACACCTCATTAATATATGAATATCCTAGAAACTGTTTGAGAGAGCATATGCAGAACTGTATCACTGGAGATAAAACAAGCTGTATACAAAACAAATATTTTGAAAACACTGTTATTCTAAAACCCATGCAAACCTATTATTTCCCCAGAAGACAACCTGCTTGCCCAAGTTGTGCGTTCTTGTTACTGGGAATGATTTAATTACTGAGATGATTTGAGGTTTTCCTCTCTTCATTCTCTCTCTATCCTGAAGTCTTCACTACTGAAGTAAAGTTAAAAAAAGCAATATTGCTGTAAATCAAAGTCTTGGTGTACAGCAAATGGAAAAGCTTTGTATTTTTCCGAACAATGTTTATAGCTCTTGCGTAGTAGTGGTGTATACTTAGCTTTTAGCAATGATTATTAATCTTTTAGCTTGCTATCGAATTTTTCTTAATGCAGCTGAATAACGGGAGGAAGATGATTTTTACAAGACATTTCTATGGTGTTTCATCCTACTGTACCTTACGGCTGTTACAGTAAACAAGAAGTGTCTGGCAGGCTCTGACACAGCCTTCTCATTATTTTGGGTACTTTGAATGGAAAACCCCACAACCCAAATGCTGTGTAAGGCCACGGAGGTAGCACCTAGGGCCTAGAGAACTGAGCCAGATACAGTGCGGTCTGGGTGCTCTGGGATGTGCTGGAGGAGACAAAAAAGGCTGCAGTGAATGAACTGGGAGCAGCGTTGGTTGTCCCTGGTGCAATCAACAGAATCCAGCGGATACAATTGCTGTGATGTAGAAGGTGTGAAACGGGTTGGTAGTGCTTAAAGATGACAGACGAGGGAAGTTAAGTAAAATTGTGTCATATGATGAGATGAATTCTAGCAAACCTTCCTGTAGTTAAAGGCAAGTAATTTTTTTTTTCGAAACACTGATCACCTGGGGAACGAAATGCATTTTGGCAGACAGTGGTGGGGAAGAGGACTGGAAGGGGTGTGGGTGTGGTGGATAACCACATAACATGAGTGCATACTGTAATACAGCAAAATAAGGTGTGTTGGTATACAGAAGGGGGGAAATCAGCTAGAGGTACTGAGCAGCATATGGTATCACTAGAACTATTACTGTGACTTTACATGTGGGTTTTTTTGACACTTCAGAAGTTAATTTAACCAAGAAGTGGTTCAGAAGGATGGATCATGAAATCAGGCTGTTGCTACTGTGCAGACTGAGGCTTGGTCAGTGGAGTACGTTGAAGAGAAGAACGGAGAAGATTAAAATCAAATTACCTCCCAATCCAAGTAGACTGGAGGGGAAGAGATTTGTGATACGAGGGCTTTATCTAGCCTTAAAGATCTAATGGCTGGCTGCTGAACTTAATCAATTCCAGACTAGTTGTTAGGTGCAATGTACTAAGGAGTTAGTTAACACCTCTTAAAAGTTTGCATGAGACTAAAAGTGAATCTCCTTTCCATTAGGGATTTAATTCCTATCTGAGAAGCTGTTAATCAGTCAGAGAATGAGAATGGTACCCGAGTTGCTCATTAGAATATCCTGGTCTGCTTTCACTGAAGATCAGACGAGATGATTTCATGTGATAATAAAGAGGTTCCTAACTAGGAAGAGTTTCCAAGAAGCGTTTCCCTCCTTTCCCCTTTTGACTGACACAGCTATTTACCAGAATGTAAGTCTACACCTGCTGTAGCTCTATAGAGTATTCCACAGTAAAATTTCTTAAGTTACATCTTAAGAACACAAAGCAATATAAAATTCAGCAATTATCATGTGTGATTTCCTTGAAAAGCTTTACCTACCATTAGTACTCTGAAGCAGAATCTGGGTTAGACTTTTACGGATCTTAGTGACTCAGATTTACGTGCCCAGGATGAACCCTTTAATGAAGTGCTGTCGTAGGTGAGATAAATAGAAACATCTGCACTGCAGCTGGTTTAGGGCATTCTCTGTGACTCTTTCGTTCACTGGACTTCTCTCTCCTCCTTTTTGAGAGAGTAAGCAAGGTTTTGGCGGAGAGCACACTACAGAGCTTTCTGTTTTCAGGCATTTTACAAATCCACAATTGCAAGAGATTACTGTATGGCTTTTATTTTGTTGCTCAGTAAAGATTACAAAGACAGTGAACGGTTGTCGTTTTTTGTACATAGACTTACTGTGAAATTAGTACTTTTAAAGACAAAAGAGAATAATCATGTATGTTGAAGTTTTTTATCCTTTTTTATTTTGTCTACTTGTGGGATGGAGTGTGTCTTAGAAGCTGTCACTCCTAAGATGGCCAATACAAACACTTGCTACGAACATCACCTCTGTAGTTGTTTACACTTACAGAGTTACTCTTTTAAGGTTTTGTGTTTTCTAGTAAGCAGCAACTAACCTTTCTTTAGCTCCTTTCGTCTGAATGCCTTAAGACCAAAACTGGTAATAGAAACTTTATCCCTGCTACGAGTTTTCATCGCTTTGCTGTTTCTGTAAGTTAATATTACAGAAATCAAGGAGATTTCATTTTCCTTTTAAGCTCACATGTTCCTCAAAATGATTTTAAGTTTTGGTTTCAGTTAAGGCTTTCTTGTAGAAATGCACAGGTTTGAAGTCCTGTTTGGTCCGAGTCTTTTTAACTCAGATATGTAAAACATCTGAGCTTGAGTCTGATTCAAAATGCCTTCTATACTAACTGTTTTGTAGTAAATCATTAGAGAATTGAACATTAGCATATAAAATGACTGTATTCAGAGTGAAGGAAGGATTGTTAAACAAGAATGAGCTGTTCTAATGTTAGATGAATTAATGTGATTTGGGAGCTGTTGTAGCTAAAATGTTTTGGCTAATCTGACGCTTTAATTTTTAAACTACAGTAAATTTAACTTCATTGTGATGTGTGTAAAGAGGAGAGATTATTTTCCTTTGCCTTTTGCTTTGATACGTGCATACACATATACGGACATATATACGTCTGCATCTTGGTAACTTGACTTCTCTTGAAGCGTGTGGGTTCTTATGTACGAATCTTAATGTGCAAAAATCATTGCTTCTGAGCAGCCTCTTTAGAAATAAAGGTAGTGTTCTGTTAAGACCCAGCTGTGGAGAGGGGAGAGTAATACTGTCCTTCTAAAGATCTTCAGATCTACATCTGATAATTTTGTATTACTAGTCTAATAGAGGTGTTGCATTAGATTCTGACTGTAGACCCAGTGCGTAATTAGAAAGGAGACCGAGGAAATTACCTGTGAGAAAAACATGAGATGAACCATACTGTCCTGTCTGAATCTGAGATACAATTGTACTTGTTTAGCAGCTGAACAGTGGGAAGACCTCCGAGGTGGTTAAGTGGATATTTATTAATAGTATCATACCCTTCTTAATAGGGCCACACTTAACAAAGTAATTGATTTTTATCTCCTTAAAGAATACAACTCAAAGCTTTAAAATCTTGAAGTACTCCTTTTCTTTGTACAGTCAACAGCAGGAGCATCATTACTGGCTAACGCCTCACCTCTGACTCTCATGGCATCACCCCTGTCTGTAACCAGTCAGAACGTCACGTCTGCACCATTAACTCCTTTTGGGATGCTGGGTGGCCTTGTTCCTGTGACCGTGCCCTTCCAGTTTCCCTTGGAGCTGCTTGGCTTTGGGACGGACACAGCTGGAGTGACAACCACCTCGGGATCTACCTCAGCGGCTTTCCACCACAGCCTAACTCAGAGTGAGTGGAATTAGTTATCAGACTCTGCTGTAAGGAAAGATGTACCCTGAAAATGGAAATTAAGAAGGGAAGCAATAAAGTTCTGAGAGACTCAAATTCATGAAAATCCCTACAGGAGAGTAAATGTGATTTCTGTGCTGGTAAAACTTTGTTTATGTAATCCAAATGTTACGAATCGCCTTGGATAAGCTTAGCTTCAGTGTTACATTCACAGTGTATATACTTAGTTTTGAACATGGTTTTTTGGGGTTTTTTTTAATCCCCTATCTCTAGAAAGGAATATAGCTTAAAAGTCTCCAGATGTCACAATACAAATAAGAGTTAATATGATGATTCCTCAAAATATCCTTAGCTCAGTAATCTCAGATGCCAAACAGTTCTCTTACAAGGAGATATCAACCAAGATGGCATTTATTTTTTTCTGATTGCTTAGAAAGAAATTCCTTAGGTTTTTAACCTATATTAAATTTTTGGCCTTTCTGCCAAAGGAAATGATATGAAGAGTTGCATCCCAATAGCAAGGCATGGTCCTTGCTCTGACTTTTGATTAACCATATCTGAATAGGTCTGTTTCTATTGACTTACTCCAGCCGTCAGAATCCTATCAGGGATTTATTTTTTGTTGTTGAGATACATCTTCAGAAATCTGTGCAAATTAGCATGCTACTATAGCTACACTATAAAAATAAAAACTTCCTTTTTCATAAGGGCAGCCTGTGTCCTTAGGATTTATTTGTCATCTTTGTTGCTCTCTTTTTTTTTTTTTTTAAATTTCCCCAGACTTACTGAAGGGTTTACAGCCAGGTGCTCAGCATGCAGCAACGCTGTCTCACTCACCTCTGCCTGCTCACTTGCAGCAAGCTTACACAGGTAAAGACATTGTACTTTTCTTATTACTTATTTTTAACTTAAAAGTCATATTTCTGCCCTAGACTGAAAAAATGTACACCAGAACTGAAATTGGTTTAGAGAAGACACAACACAGGGACAAGCTTTGATAGCAGCAGACAGTACACATTCTATTGTAGCAGTAATTTTGGAACCTGAACATTTTTTTTCCCCTACTTGTCTTTAATGTCAGGAACAAAAAAGTTCAAAAATTTCAATAATACTTTCGTGTAGCAGTTCTAGAAACCAAAGTGTACAAATTCAACTAGTGGGGAAAAAAGGAATACTACTTACTGGCCACTAACATGATTGTTTACAGGCTGCATAAAGTCTGTGTTGGTGACATTGCTTTTTCGACTCCATTTTAATTTCTCCTTTGAAGGAGAAACTGACCCAGCTAGAAGCTTCCTCGTGTTTCTTATAAGAGTGTATACATGTGTGAACAGTGTGGTGGTTTCCTAATGGAAGATCTGCCTTCCCTGGGAATTTTATCCTCAATAAGAGTTGCATATTTTGATCGAGAAGAGAAGCTTGAAGCAGAACATCTTATTTTCCTGTTTGTAAGGATTAGAGCTGAAAAAATTGTCGTAAAGGTTTAGAAGGTGCAGTTTAGAGTCTATTCCTTTCTTTACCACCTGTAGGGTGGTGGGGGTTTTTTGGTGGGGGTGGTTCATCCTGTTCTCAGTCCTCGGCACCAGAAAACTGGGCAGTGTTGCTCTAAGAGGCTGTGGAACCAAACCAATTGGCTATATTTGGCTAAAATTAAAAATATTTAATTTTTTGTCACAGTGTGCTGTGAGTTGAATACTAAAAATGCTTTACTAAAATGTAAAGGCTTCTAAAGGAAAAGCTTGATTTAAAAAATTTTTTTCAGTATCCCAAGCTGCAACTTAGTCTTTAGAAAGATGGTATCTTTTGGTATGAAGCATGATATCTCAGGCTTCAACAGTGCTATTTCTAATAAATGAACTACAGAGAAGATGCAAAGTCTTCCACCCTGGAAAGACAATGTACTTTTTGGTTGTGCTAAAGCAGAATGTGCCAGATTCTTGTCTCTTTTGCGGTAAGTTATAAAATAAAAGTTCACTCATGCTTTTATTCTTCCCTTTCTTTTCCTGTCTCTAAACTACAGATGGAGGCCAAAGTAAAGGGGACACTAAGTTACAGCGGAAAAACCAGTGACTTCTGGACAAGCAAGGGAGCTGAAGCAGTTCTGGTTGGCTGACAGAATCTGCCCAGTTGGGAAAGTGCTTATTGTCACAGGGCTGCTGTTTCTGTCAATGTTTACATATTCTGATCCCAAGCACTGTGGTGAGAGGAAGAAGAAAAAGAAAACAATACTTGATCAAAGAGAGAAGGAAAAGGAGGACTGGTCCTCCTGGTCATGCAGACTGGTCATAGTTTGATCTTGCCTAAAGAAACAAGCTTTTTTTTTATCTGCTCTGATTGGCTTTTAAAAGAAATTGATCGTCAAACCCACAGCAGCACAAATGGTTTTTTTCTGGGTGATGTCCAATGAAGAGTTGAAAGTGTGAGAGGAGCTAGAATAGGTTTCTCCATCCATTGTGTAAGGTGGAATCATCCACTCCATTAGTGCCCGAAGTGCCCAGTATGAGATTATGTGTAGGTCCTGAGAGTACTCTGTGGTTGCGGACCAAAGGTTATGTAGAGTAGAGGTCATGCTGGGGTACTTTGCATTATAATTAAACCCTTACACAAATGCAGTTTCTGATACGGGCATTTTTTCCAGCTTTACAAGGCTGTTTGGCTTTAGGGAGCCTACAGATGGATGCAGTCTCATTAGAGAGTTGTCTTCAAAACCAGATCTCCTGGTACCTTGAGATGTGAGAAACAGACTACTGGGAAATCCTTTGATCCTTGTTTTGATATTTTTTTTTTTAAATGTAAAGATTTTTATTTAAGGGAGGAAGAGGATGGAAATTTTTCCATTTACATGAAAAGGAAACCTGCATTTTATATTGGCCAGACTAGCATTTCTTTCCCACATGTGACTTTTTTTTAAAGGCACACTGATTTTTCAGTCCTTCCACTTGTTAAGCGTTCTTTTCCTTTGCCTTGTGCTTATCTGCTGCTGAAATTAAGTAATGTCCTATTCATGTCTTTTATAAAACACAATCAGTTCTTCACTCATTCTAGATCTTCCTCACCTTTCATCTAACTCCTCCCAAAAGCCATGCATTATACTGATTTGCTAGTTAAAGAAAGCTGATTGTGACCTATTCCAGAGCCAGGTTAATACTGCTTCAGGCATTAGCCAAAGAGGAGTCGTTCAAAAGCGACCAGAGGTGCCTTCTCTTCTGGGGGCTGAATGGGTTGTCTCCAGCATTTCCAGCCCCTGCTAGCCTGGGGAGTTCCTGACCTGAACTCTTCCTTAGATGGTAGCACAAGACTGCAAAGCTGGCTTTTTGGGGTTTTTTTGGATAGCAGTACACAACTGGTTCATTTGTAAGGTTAGGAAGTATCCAGCACGTGTTGCACTTTCAACGCTAGGACAGAACTTTGCTGTTGACGCCCTTGCGCTGTCAGATAAAAGGTGAGAACGGCAGAAACTGAAATAAGTCATAGGGGAAAGGAGCAAATAAAATAGTATGATGCCCTTTCCTTCAACCTCCAAACATTCCTTTGATCAGAGATGCTGAAATTCCTAGTAGCTAGTCTTTCCAGTAGTTTGATTTGAGATTGAACCAGTGACTACTGGGTATCTCACACCTTCCAGAGAGACTCTGACCCACTAATCTTCAGTGGTTTTTGCTAGATTAACTTATAGCTTTCAGGTTTCTTTTACATGTGATTTATTTTTCTTAGACCAGACAACAATTTCTTTTCTATTTAGAGCTCATTTTAATTTTATATAAATATATATACGTGAATTTAAGATAATATATATTGTGTATTTAGTATAAAAATGTTGGGTTGAGCTCAGCAATAAATGTTTTTGCACAACACTTCTGTGAAAGACAGATTGAATTAAAATAAGATGCATTAGTTCGTTAATTTTCACTCTACAGCATCTGCCAATTAAATGCTTTTTAGCTAGTGCTGATGTTTTGTATGTGGCGCGTTGATTAGATAAGCTTGCATCTCCATCATTGAGGTTATTTAGAGTTGAAACGTACCGCTATGTAGACTCTGGCATTTTTAATACTGTGCAAATTCTGTCAACATACCATAAACTATTTAGAATGCAAGCTTTATCTGATTTTTTTTTTCCTCTTTTCTCCAGGAAGGGTTGAAGGAAGACAACTTTTGGGTTTTTTGAGGCCTAATAGTTTTGGCAGGATGCTAATTCTCTGAACTGTGTCAAACCTGATACTTTCTGACAATGTGTGTAGCTAAGGGAGTTGCAGCAGTGAGCCATCAGACAGCAATATATTTAGAAGACCCTGTCCTAAGAGAGTTCTACCTCTTCTGTGTTTTCCTCATCAAGGCATCTCATTCAAATTGTCATCTTTTGTCTTCATACTTAATGAAATTTTAGATTGGGAGACTTGGAGCCCTTTATAACTACAGCACAAGTTTCTTTTCAGCATTCCTCTCTTCCTGGGAATATGCCTCCTCTTCAGTTGAGGAGTATGCTCTCTAAATCTTAAGGAGGGTAGGAGTAGTCCTGTCTGTGTGGCCTATTGAGATTCTCAGTCTTGGGAAACAAGTAAACTAATACTTATTGTGGAAACAGGGAGTAGGATGGTGAGAATAAAGATGACCGTACCATTGTTCGTGAAGCCAGTTCAGATGGCCCCGCAGAGGGTAACTGTTTTCAGTCGTTATGCTCCCAAGCTGCTTTGGAATTGGCAACGTAGCGGTGAAAGGGTCCGTCTTCCCTGTTCTCCCTGCTTAAACCTAGCAAGGCCAAGTCAAAGGAAGTAACAGGGTGGCTCCCAGAGACCTCTGCAGGTAGCATAAACAGGATGGGGAAGTGAAAGATTTCTGCAGTGTCCAAATGCAAAGTTAGGTTAATGTTTTACTATTTTCTGCACAGCAGCTCTTCTGAAGACATTTCCCCCCAAGTTTTTACTACTTTTTAAGGGCCTTTGTTAATAAATAAACCATAGTTGTACATACTAAATAACCCTCAGTATTCACAAGCAATAAGAAAGCCAAGTAGAGCTGTCTTTTTCCAGGCAGCAGGGCTGAACTTGGTTTGGGGACTGTGTATGAGCTAACATGTCAAGCTCACTGAAAGCCCCAAACAAATGCAAGCAATAATTTCAAACACAGGTTTTAGATGTTAAAACCGTCTGGGTAATATTTTTCTGCTACATGATCCAAAGTCCCAAAAGTTGTGGTAGCTATTTTAAGTCCTTGCAAAGAAAGAAGGCAGGCTAGATGAAAAACAGGCTGCAAAGTTTCCTGATACCTTGGACTGTAACTGCAGTGTTCTCTCCCTCCAAGATGCAAATGACCTAAATCACTTTGTCCAGCCTTCTCTGTTGAGTTGAGATACATGACTAATACTGATCAACTAAGTCACAAGTGTGGATGCTGTGGGTTTCACATCTGTTTTCTGCTAATCAGAAGTAACTTTTAATTACCTGGGTTCTGCTTGTTTGAATCCAATCCAAGTTGTCTGATGCACAGATCTGGGGGTGGGACAGGTGCCAAGAGCCTGTTTCCTTCCCCCAGTCCCATCACCTTGACCCTTCCTCCATGCTCCTTCTCCACTTGGTGCAAGACCCTTGAGGACATGAAAACAGAGAAATCCTGCAACTCTCCCAAGCTGCCATCAGTTGTGTGAACCATTAACCCTCTGGGAGTCACCTTGGACTCCAACTAACTTTATCACATTTGCTGCTACATTCGTAAAATGAACTTTTGGCTGTATTTATTAGCAAATTTTAATCTAGTTTACAGGTTTTGGTTTTCTTTCGAGTAGTTTTTGCCCACAGAGGGGTTAGAAGTGTTGAGGTGTTTGGGTTGGTTGTTTGGTTTTTTGGTTTGGTTTTTTTTTTTTTTTGGAGTGAATTGGTGAAGGCACAGTGGTCCCTCTTCTGCTTTTGTTTTGGATTTTTTTTGAAGATGGCATTGCAGGGAAAACCTGCAGCCAAGCCAAGCTGTGGAAGGCTTCCTCCCACACTTAACTTTCATCTTGTGC
>NW_009595958.1:52108-54307 GCF_000690535.1 Cariama cristata
ATTACAGGGACACTTGCTTTTTTTTGGGTTTGGGTTTTTTTTTTCCTCTCCATAAAATGAACCAGAAGGTGAAAGCAGTAGGTAAATGACTGATTAATTAACACTTTATGCAATTTTAATTTTATAGACATTAAAAAAAAAAAGTTGGTAGATTTTGATTGGTCCTAGCTCTGGTGAAATGGCTGTTACCCTCCATGACTTACTTGATTCAGGCCTTTGTCCTTTGTTTAAGTGCCTTTTTTTTTTTTAATTTTATTTCCCTACCCTCTTCAAACTGTTCTCAGAGATCCTGAAGTGCTGGAAGGCATTTTGGAGGAAAAAAATCTTAAGCTTGCCAAGATGGCTTTATGCTGTTATACTATTTTTTTTTTTCCCTTTTGTAAAGAAAAAAAAAAGTGTGTAATGTGTGTAACTTCATAGCTGCTGTACCATGGCATTGGTTCTGTGTGCTTGTGCATTCTTTCTCTCTCACACCCACGTGCGCACACACACACATATACAGCAATATTCCTGAGAAACCCTGTTCATCCTTCTGCATTCCACTGGCTCTGCTAAACACTTTACTTAAAGGTGAACGTTTGTGCAAAGATGGCAGTACAATAAAAGAGTGTGTGTGTGAGTGTGTGTAAAACGTGCCTGAGAGAAAGGAAGTGGCTAATGGGAATGAAACTTCTCGCATTTTTCTCTGAACGTTTTAAATTTGGATCCTAATTAGGTCACAAGTAAAACATTATGGGCCCTGCCTGGCAACCTTATTAAATACTGGACCACTTCACACAATTACGGAGTCTGAGGCAAAGACGTGTGGTTGACAACCCCAAGGAGGCTGGGGGGGAAGAAGGTTAAAATAGCAGCTTGCAACAAGTTTGAGTTGAGATGAATTGCAAGGAGTCTTGTGTGCAGCGAGTCACGTCTGCTTGACACCAGGTATTGCAAGGATTCTCACATTTACCAGAGTTGTCACTTTCTACCATGCATCATGTGTAAGAAGGAATTTTTGGTAAAACCTGCAAGAGTGCAGCTGCTAATGGAAGTTAAACCTGGCCACGCTCCACATGCTGCCTAAATCGGTCACCATGAAGTACTTCCTAGTTGTACTTTTTCTCAATTGATTGAGATTTCATTAATGGTTTCTTCTCTTAATAGAATGACCAGTAAGTTGCTGTGTTGTTAGCTGCAAGTAAACCCTCATACTAGAGACTGTGCTTGTTTCCTTGTTCTCTGACAAAATTAGCAATCTGCAATGGATCATCTGGTGATTTTAACAATTCTATGCTGAGGATCTATCTAACCTAGGATTATTATAAACATGCCTACCTGAAATGAGCAATTCTTTTGTAGACCAAGTGCTAAACTTAAGTTAACATACATATGCATCAGTAGACTCTGCTTGCTCCGTGATGTGCTTCCCCTGGGGAAGATCTAATTTTGAGTGGCAATATGGAAAGGAAGCATTTACTTTCCAGGATTGGTATGGGATGGAGAGTCCTTCATAGATGGAGAACCCATCTAGAGAGCAGAAAATAAAATATCAAATACAATGTGTTTCCTAATAGCCTAACCGCGATTTCAGCTCTTAGCTTGTCCTCAGGTGTCTGCGTGAACATGTTTATGGAAACTAGGCTATGGGCGGATTTCTTCTACCGGTCTAATGGTGCCAGTCAGAGAGAGGACTGTTGCTGGTAGCTCAGCCAGTTGGAGCAATAGCGAGGGTGCTGCTTCATCTGCCTTAGGTCCATCAGCGAAGCCACTTCAGTGGAGTTTCCCACATCCCTCTGCGGCAGAAAACGGAGCTAACCTGGCCGTTGCGTTGCGGTTTCATCCATTCTGGGCACACGTGCTCTTTATCCTAGGCTGATCTGTGAGATGGGGAATCTACGGCTGGCGATGACGGTTGACTGTTGCAGTCTTTTTTAACAAATGCAGCTGTTGTGAAAATCTGTCTACTGCTTAAGTAATCACTGCCAAAATAAGCAGCCAGAAATATGCTTACTGGGCCACTGGAAAGATAACTGTTGTGTAGGGGAATGCTTTGTTTGCGGAAACTTCTGGTGTGGCTTCATCATCTTTTTTTATGACCCGGTGATCCCTTGCTGCTGTAATAGCCTTTTGGGGCCACAGAAAGCCCTGCTGCTGCTATGAGTTACGCTGAGAGATCAGCATGGCCTGGAACTGGCCCAAAACTCTACAAAGTTTCCC
>NW_009595958.1:54338-57837 GCF_000690535.1 Cariama cristata
TGTCTTTGCACACTTCTCATAAATAAAACTCCGCTAATCTTGTCAGTAGTCAAGGATATAGGTCTGTGTTTTGTAGCCATTTTTGACAGCTATAATTCTACAGAGCAACTCTGGAGGGGAAAAAAAAAGGTTTTGCATCTAGAAGTGAATTTCAGTCTCTTCCCTTGCTGTCCTCTCCTGCTTAAATAATAACCATTAACTAGTACGTTTTTCTTCATGGTGAAGTAATCCAAAGCAAACCGTGTACGCTGTTTGACTCCTATCATGCCCAATGCTAAGGGTTTTGGGGGGGGTTCTGGTTTGGTTTGTGGTTTCGTTTGTTTGTTTTCCCCCAGCAGTGTGTGCAGATGTATTTTATGAACAGGTAGTTACGTTTGTTACTGTGTAGTACCAAGAGAAAAAGCGAGGGAGAGAATCAACCAAAACCAGTCAGGAGATGCCACCGTCGCAGGCCAAATCAAGTAGCCGCTGAGGCAGCCAGAGCTGCTTTGAGACTTAGCAGATGTCACCGGAGGAGTGGGGAGTGGGGGAAGAATCTTTCTTGTGTTCTCAGCTTTTTCCGGATAAGGCCTTAGTTTGATTAGTAGTCACTAATACCAGCTATGCAGATAAGTATTTACGTGTTTCAGTGTTACATGCGTTCCTTCCCACAGCTACCCCTCTTAACACGTTGAAGTTTTACCCAAAGAAAATGGAATATTTTTTGAATGTCTGTACTGCAGAAGTCTTTTTTGCTAACGTGAAGAAAGAAATTTGTATTTTAGAAAAGAAACCCTTTCACAGGTGCAACACCTAGTGTCAAGCATCATGAAGTTGCTTCGAGAGGGAAGCTAAAATAAACTCTTGTGACAGGTTTTAGTCTGAGAGTTTTTTAGAATATTCAGCTCTCAAAATTGGTTTAAGAAGCCACAGCAATTTTTTTTTTTTTAATGTACAGATTGGATTTGGGGAGAAACTAATGAGACATCCCAGGTTTCCTTCCAGTATCAGAAGTGAATCAAACCGATTTCTCACTTAAATGAAGTTGCTTCTAAACAAGGGGAGTTATCGGCTACGTAGTAGCTGGATATTTAAATAAAACCTAAATCGCGATCCCCAGGTACTTCTCATTGATCTTTTAGTCTTGTTGTGTGTAACTACAAATAACAATTTAGCTCAGAGGTGAGAACTGTAGTGTGTGTTTTATTGCCGGTGATTCCATCATGTAGCAATTAGTCCCATGTTCTTGCTTAGTTCTCAAGATCCATACTGGAAATAGATGGAGAAATCTTATTTTTGGACTACTGTTTGAAAAAAATTATGACATTAACTACCACTTTTTACCCCCAAAAGTCTACTGAGCAACGTTATATTTTAGCAGTTAAACTAGTACCCTTGTTATGTGATATGTCTCTTGTAGTCTTCTTTTACTGAGAGTTAGAAGCATTTCATGAGTAATCCTTAAAATGTTGGCATTCTCTAGCTTAAAGTCAGGTGCTCATAATAAAAGGGCATCTGCGATGATAACTTCTGATGATACAAAAGTGCTATGTTCAGAATATTTCATTAGGGAAAAAAAAAAAACAAACCAGGTGTTGGTCCAAATACCTTTACTTCTGCCTGATAAAAAGGCTCAGTCAAGGACAGAGCATCCAAATACCTGCCTGCACTGCTAATGGTAGTGGGGATCGTCCCCTCAACAGAGGTTTGGCTTCGGTGGCCTTTGTTTGGTGTCACTTTTAGTATATATATATATATTTTAGCAAGTTTGGATATAGCCAGCTTAACTCTTCCTGACCTGCTGTGATCCCCGAGACAATGAAAGGCTGAGAAACAGATGGACAAAGTGTTTTCCTGCCTTTCCCTAGGTAGCTCAGAACAAACAGCTGGCCAGGTGTTTGGTTATAAACGAATGTTAAATCACAGCTAGAATTCTCTGCGTTCCTCAGCTTCACACAAAGGAATGTGCAGTTACTACGAGATGGCAAACCTGGTTGAGTTGGTGATTCCAGTGATGCTTTACTCAGTCCGGCATTAATTTGTACAAGGTCACCTTCCTCCTTTTAAGACTTTGGATACATATTTTGGATCATAGGGCTTAGGGACGGAGAGAGGATCCCAACAGCCGTGTGGTTACCTGCTGAGCTCTCCAGAGAAACTCCCCTGGGAAATCTTCCCCTCTTGTGACAACAAGCCTGAACAACCAAGTGCAGCTACATTTGGGTGGTTAGCACCGCTTTCATGTGGAATTTTAGGGAGGTGTGTTCCAATAACTTCAAGCGATACTGTGTTTTAAATGTGTGATTTCTTTCCTCTCTCCTTATAAAACTGGACCTGAACGCAAGTTTTGAGTTGTTGGTTTTCTTTGTAATAATCTCAGGACCTGAAAGATTGTAGCATTTAGTGTGTCTTAAAAATGATGTACTGTACCAGCCATGGATTTTGTAAATACACCTGTCTCCCTTTTTTTGTATTTTAATTTTTAAAAAGTGTGTAAGGCTCTTTGCCAGAGGAACTGGTGCCTGCTTAATTTCCATCCTGAACTGAAGCAGGAAAAGGAAGAAGCTGCTGCCACAAAAGCCCGCATCAGTTCCAAGTGTGTATATTGTTCTGGTCAGTTTAATGGCTGTTAGTCTTTTGTTAGTTGGGAAGCCGGTTTGTCCCCCTGCACGTTCCTGCTTGTGGCTAGCAGAGCCCTATCAGGGAGACTAATTTTAACTCTCTTCTGTGCGACTACTTGATGTTTTCACTCCTTCCAGATGCTCAGGTTTGCTATCCCTGAGAAGTCTGATGTTTTCAGAGGTCAGGACCGTTGGCCCTCTGCAAGAATAGCTGGAGAGCGTTTCTCATTGTATCAGTGCTTTGCTCCAAACACAGCAAGAGGGTTTGTGTCCCGCGACCCTTGCGGATAATGCCACCTCTGCCTGTTCCGAGAGGGACTTGCCCTTTTATTTTCTGCTTTCCTGAAAGGAGTGCAAAGATTTTGGTTTGGTTTGGTGTTTTTTTTTTTGGCAGCAGACTTTGCTCTGGGATCCAACGGTGCCGGCAGAGCCCTGTTCTGCAGTAGGAGCCTTACTCAATTCGGCGTAGCTGTTCCCTGTCCCTGACTGCGACAGGCTTTTTTCATGAGTGTACTTTTCTTTTTTTATGTGTCATGTGTCTGTGCTGTATTAAATAAAGAGGAATGTACATATTAGCCCAGTCTCTGTGATTTCTCACAAAAAATAAAGATGTAAAAAGGCTTCACCTGAGGGGCTGTCTCTTTGGGCTTTTTGATGGGTTGTGTTTTTTTTTGAGGGGGGTGCTAGCTTTCTTCAGTCAGGGCAACCACAAACGCAGAGGAAATACTGCGAGCAAGGAGCAGCATTTTAAAACTACCAGAGAATTACTACAGAAGGGAACCCTTCCCCTTCGGGGTGCGTTACTCCCAGGCAAAGCCTGGCGTCCGGCCCTGAGGTAGGCGCTGAGGGAAACGCGCGCGCCCCGGGCCGCACAGGGCCGCGCGCCCTCCCAGCGGGCT
>NW_009595959.1:0-3966 GCF_000690535.1 Cariama cristata
TATATATATATATATATATATAAAATCAGCATCTTCGGTGCTAGAGTTCACAGTCCTAAGCAGCTTCCCGGTGGACAGTGGTTAAGGACTGACAACCACCCTGGGGAGAGCGGTGCCCAGGGCTGGCTGATGGGACGGAGCATCATCCTGCCCAACCAAGGCAGGACCTGAGCGCTCCAGCTGGGAAGCTGCCCCTTCTGTACACGGCTGTGCAAGGAACCTGAAATCCCACAGGGAAGCCAAGAAAACCCCAGCTTTTTTGCGTTTTTTCCCCCGCACAGCGTTGTAGGGGACCTTTGTTTTGTGAAACGGGAGGATGGTGAATGGCAAGAATGGCATGGCACAGATGCTGTAATAGAGGCTTGCAGCATCGCACAATCTGCGTTCATCTCCTCTCCCTCCTCTGGAATTTAATTCCTACAAACTGTGAATAATTTAGTGCAGCTCTTGCAAGCTTCAAATTGTACTACAGTTTACACAGCACAAGGAGCACTCGTGTTTAACATTTTTTGAACTTTGAGTATATCCAGAAATAGGGGATAGTGATTATTATAACCAAACAAAGCTACAGTGCCAGGAACTCTGCAGGTGCTATACGGCTGTGCATAAAGCTATGTGAATGAAAACCTTGGTGGGTTTATCTTGTATCACCACTTCTGCCTTTTGTAAACACAAGGTATGAGAGATCATCGGGCAGATTTCATCGCAAAACACACATTTGACCGAATATGAAGACATTGCCTGATCTAACTATCTGTCTTAAAGTGCAGGAGGTGTGATGACAGTAACAACATGGAGAAAACATGCCGCCATTGCTCAATACAGTAGATTTCTAAACCTGTGTTTCAATTACATCTATATGAATTTCTTGCATTTTCTGTTTTAAGTGTAGGGAGACTGTATATCTTCGAGACTGACATCACCTTGCTTCTTTGATGAAAACTCACTGTACACTTGGCTTTTCTTTTTCTTAGATCTGCTAGTCTTCTCTGCAGACAACCTGCCCCAGAAACAATTGTTCCAGATACTGTGTGGCCCAGTCCTAAGGAAGTTGAATGTTTTTAACCTCACAGAACACGCTGCCTTTTCACAACCTGAACATGCTGAAACAGAATGCAACTGCCCCAGAGGACGGCATAGACAGGCAGGAAGTATATTTCAACAGAGAAGGAAAGATAAAGTTGGTATGAAACCTCAGAGTGTGCGGGGAAGAATGCATTATTTCAAAAAACCTTCATGTTTGTCCAGGCAGTTGGACAATAGCATTCCTAGAAGCATACCATTTCTGTTTTACAGTACCCTAAGAAATGCTGGATATCTCACAGTACAATTTGAAAATAAGTTCTGTCTTAAAATGTATACAATCCATTTTCCTAACACTGGAGCAGCTGATGTTAAATTCAGTCCGACGTGGTAAATGGCAGGTATTTTAGCATTTCATTTCAGGGCACTGATTCAGTGTTGGGTTTGCATAAAAGTTCAGCAGCTGCTTCTCCAAGTGTTCACCTTGCTTTGCTCCCTGAATCCATGGTTAAATTTTCACCTAAGTTGGTACGAGTGGAGTTGGTCTGGCCCAAGTTGCTGCTGAAAATCTCAAATATTAGGAATTGAAGTTTACCAGTTGGATACCAGTAAAGTTACACCCCAACTTTACCATTTAGGACCTATTATCCCTGTTACACAGCAAAAGCCTGACCTGGCCTCTCCCATTAAAATCAGACCCTCCATTAAGTAAGTTTAGTTTAAGCAGAGCTTTGTTTCCATGACCTTAAGATAGATAATGCCTCACTGCAGCTACTTCAGCGTTGTGCTGCTGTTTTTGCCTTCTGACAAACTTCTTCCTGCTATGACTTATCTCACTGTTAGAGGCTTTCCATAAGCATTCAGACAGGGACAAAATGGAGCTGGCACACATCTTCCCCACTGCCATGAGAGGCAGGCAAGGACATGAGCAGCAAGCAATATACTTAGAGAAAGAACCTTTTTGAAGGGTTACACATTGCCCTTCTTTCTGCCTGCTCTTTGTGCCTGAAAGAGGACAACAGGGCAATATCTGCACTTGGCCACCTGAATCCTTGAAAAACCAGCATTCCTTTTGAGCGGACATACCCCTAGCTAGCCTATCCAGCCTAACCTTGAGAATCTGAAGGCCATTGGTTTCAGACATAGCAGCTAATTTGGGGCCTTTTCAAACAGGACAAAGTTGAGACATCCACAGGATAATTTGCAAAGATTTTGAGCTTCATTCTTCAGGAGAGAAGTCTTGATCCATAGGTTAGACTAGAAGTCTGCTCACTTTAGTACCTGAGGGAAACTCTTGAAAACGTTGAACATCATTTTATGTGCTTTTACTAGGCCTGTTGTGGGACACTCACAGTTGTTGCAAAACCGGGTGCCTCATGGGCCACTAGTTTTTCCTGCTTTCCAGCCACATAGGCAAAGATGATCTGCTCCATTTAACAGATCAAACCTGTAGTTCAGTTGCCTTCAGCAGGTCCTGATACTGCCTCATGCCGCTTTACATGCTCCTAATGCCTTCAGTCCAAAGCTACACATCTGAGCCTCAGAACCTAAGAAATCTTCCACTGTTCTCCTGCTGCTCAGGAAACAGCCCTTCTTGCCTCTTCCCTCCCACCAGTCAACTTTTCCTGCCAGCTGCAAGCAGCCTTTTTGTAGCATCCAGCTAATTAGGTCTCCCAGGTACAGAGGGTCACAGGCTGCCTGCGCACTCCCAAGATCTTTTCTTCTTCTCCCAGCCTGCTCTTTTCCAGTGTTTGCAAGTCTGTCATACCACTGGATTTTATTTGCACAAAAGCCTCTTTCCAAGTTTTGGCGTTTGGAAGGCCCCTGGAATGTAAGAATGACCTACTCTACATGCCTGTCGATCATGTTGGCAACTGAGCCAGGCAGTCACAGAAGAGTATTTGGAAAAGTGTGAGAGAGGGAGGTAAGAAAGTATGCAAGAGTATAACCTAATGGAAATGAAATTCAGGCCTCAGTTCTTACCTGGCAGCTTAAAAGTGCAAGACTTAAGGCCTAGATCCTCATCCCGTGTTGAGCTCTGCTCACTGCATCATGAGAAGAGAGGGGAGGTGGAGGAGAGGGGCTGCAGCCCTTTTCATATCCCCCCAACTGTGCAGCTGCTGATTGCTCACTGGGGATTGAGCTTCATGGGAAATCTGGCAATTTCATTTCTCTGGAGCTTTTTAGTGCTGAGCTGTTAAACAAATCTGTCCTACATAATGTAAATGTATTCCGCAACACAGCACATTATTCTTTATGAAGTCATATGGATGCTAGGCTGAAAATTTGCCTCTAATTTACTCTGTGCACACAGCCTGCTTTCAAACATAAGGTGAATGACTTACTGTAACCCCAGATTGGTTTCAACACCAAGTGATTAAACCATGACATCTAGACAAAGTAAATTAAGGAAGTGGTTTCACAGAACAGGCTGACACAAGACAGGCACAGAACTAATTCTGTAGCAAAAATGGGGTGAGTCATGCATCTGCTACATGTGCTTCGGCTAAGTTCTTGCAGATCAGTATCTCTTATACATACAGCAAACATGAGGAACGGGCTCTAATCTCACACCAAGCTTGTATATAACAATACTGTTATAGTAGCATCCATCTTCAAACATTTCTCCCCCTTAACCTACCAGATGAAACTGAGCATCACTCTTACCTTAGGGAAGCTATACTCCTCCCCTCTACTGCTGCTTTCTCACTCAATCTGCCTTTTATTTAGGGAGCTGTGTCCGCAAAGTCATGACAAGTTTGTAGTGGCTCAGCAGGCCAACACTTTTCTTTAATGGTCATCTGCCATATCCCAGAATTTACATGGATTCCTTGTCTTTTATGGTTTCAAAAAATGTGAACCAGATTCCAAAATCACACCCTGGTCAGCTCAGCAGAGCGGACTTACCATCATTAGTTTTCAGATTTAACACACATCCCTGCT
>NW_009595959.1:3997-11548 GCF_000690535.1 Cariama cristata
ATGAAAGAAGAAAGATAGATAGTTCCATTCTGGAGAGCTGCAAAACTGCCATCTTCTTACTTTGTTATGAATAGCTGGAGCCTGACTGGTATAAATAGGTGGAGTCTGGTGAGCACATCCACCTCATTTTATTCAGCCTGCCCCCAGTCCATACTTGCTGAGACGATCATCCCATTGCTTTTAAGTTTGGTGTAGAAGGGGCTTATGATGCCCATTGACTAAATATCTCTTGGAGGCATCTGCTTTTTTTAAAAAAAAAAAAAGTGCAGTCCCAGCCCTACAGCTGCATGGAGACCTACCATGGTACTTGATAGGGAGGAGACTGCAATGCAGGTGAACAAACTAAAGTAGATGGCAGGGGAGGTGGTAAGAAAAATGTCTCTGTCGCACTGACGTTGCTTCTCCCAGATGCCTGCTCACTTTAGCATTACCCAGGAAACAAGTAAAGGAAGCAAGTCTCTACCTTTTCCCTGAAGTATTTGTACCATAATTACAGCTGCTCTGTTAGATTATCTTCAGCTCCTACCAGAAGGTCCTGTCAGACAGTCACAAAATATGTTATATTATGGATCACTGCACACTGAGAATTCTCCAGTTCCCTGACCTTCACATGCCTGCTGCGTTAGAAGCAGCTGTACTTTCATACTTCTCCTCATCGATCTAACATGCAAGTATCTGCTCCACTGGAACTGCTCCTCGTGTTTTACATCTCTGATCTTTCCAAGTTCTTCCCAGAAGACTGAGAGCTCTCATTTGCGCTGAGAGTGCTTGTTCTTGTTGAACTGGCTTAGCCTTTCCTGATCCTTCCTTAGCAAAACCCCCAAATGCTAGCTGCTTTTAAATAAATTGGCATCGAGCTACTGTTGGTTCTGGCTGTAGCCACAGCTGGCAGACGGCTGCACGAGGCACGCGCTACCCTCACACACGCTTCGGCTGTTTCTCGTTTCTAACTCGGGTATCTTCTGTTCTCAGGTGTCCTCTGTGCTCTGCTGTTAAAGCACTTCCTCCATTTCAACCTCGAAGTGGCTGCATTTTGCTGGGCGATAAAACAGCACATTGTATTTGTGTAGTGACTCTGAACTGAAGTAACCCCAAGGGAGAACTCGTTCATTATTACAAGGCTAGAAGAGGGCACATGGCAGAACCAGATCTTCCTGCCTTGTGTCACAGAAATAGGGAAATGCAAAATTCTGTTTTCAGCATTAGACAACCAAAAAAGGCATCTGGTTTGCAAGGCAGTATATGCTAGAGGGGGCAAGGGACAGCTGGGTTCTGAAACATGCTGGCATCATTTTGGAACTACAACCTAGTTGTTAGGTGGAAATGCAAGGAATTTTCCAGGGATGGAAGGGCCAAATTTTAACAGCTATTTCAGTGTTATGGAAAATCTCACTAAGAGCTTATCAGCCTCTTCAGTCTTCTAAACACTCTGCGCTTTCACCCAGAGGCATACATGGTTCTCCAGCCTGGGTATGGAAATACTCTGGAGAGCACGTTCCTGTTCTCCCTTGTGTGTTAGCAGGATCAGCTAATGATGCCCATCTTGAGAGTGCTTTCAGCACATTGTGGTGGGACCACCCAAGGAGTTTTGCAGTGGGTGAACCAACAGGACTCTACTGATGCAACTGCTGGTAGGTTTTCGTCTGTCCCTAAAGGCTGTCAGTATCTGAAAGGCACTCCACTACAACGAAATCTAAAACTAGTTTAGTAGCCCAGGGCTTTTAAAGTGCCTCCTTTGCAGAAGCAACACACCAGGCAGTGTGGAAACAGAGGGGCTTTTAAATCTCTCTGTTTGACTGATCTGGCCTCAGGCAAGATTTTAGCTTTAAATTTACTGGTGGCATTTTCTAATAGCAACCCTGATGCAGTCAGAGACCTACCAAATCAAGGTAACAGTTGTTTCCTCTAGAGTTTTTTCTCACTGCATGATTTTCTAAACAAACCAGCCTTTTGAAAGCTAAACGGGATTTGTGGAGAGAACTATTTAGAGAAAGCTCAGTTGCTTTGCTGGGCAGTGTGATTCTGAAGACTGAGGGCACCTCTGAGGGTGCCCTGCAGCCAACTGCCTGATCCTCCTTTAGAAATTAGAAGGTGTTTTCTCCAAGAAGTTCAAGACTGCCACAGTCACAGGCATTGTCACTGAAATAATCCGAGACCGAGGCTGGACTTTAGTTCAAAGACTCTGAACTCACAGTGGAAAGAGGCATTGAATTCAAACAGCCACGGCACACTGTCTCCAGAAGAGGATGAGACTGGTTATACCTGCCAGACTCATATGTGGCACCCCACAGTCGCTTGACCTATATCCTTGTCTCCACCTCAGCCAAACACAACCTCCTTCAGGGTTCCAAACCCCCTTGCTTTGAATGGTGCAAAGTCAATACTCAGTTGTCCAAACAGGTGAGTGCTTCCCCTAGTGCCTTCACAAAGCTGGTGAATGGCAGAAGGTTAAGAGTCATAAAGCTCTGCATGTCAACAAAGGGTGTGTAGTGATGGCATGTTGTTTCAACATGGCTATGAAGGACTACTCTGCACCTTTTGGCTTGTTACTGCAGTTGCATTAATACATCTGGCCATTGCCGCTGGTTTTTAAAATTAAATGAGCAACTGAATCAGTGGTAGGGAATCAGGAGGCTGGAATAGGGAACATGGTGCCAACACCTCTTGTACTGCCTTGATGCTGAGATAAGTAGTCGCTTTATTCCAAACAAAAACTCAAAAAACCTGCTAGCAAAGATAATGGGGAAGATTTGGCCCTTGATGCAAACTCTTAATACTCTTCTATTTCACATACATGCATTCTGGGATTACTTGCACACACTATAACCTTCTTTTCTCCAGCATAATCCTTCACAGCTACCAGCACAGAAGCATGTCAAAACAGGGCCAGGGCCTCTGGCTGCATATCAAGAAGGGCAGAAAAAGAGCCACTTAACCATAAACTTCAGCGTTCCTGTGAGCAACAAGTTCCTGTGAATTTGTGTTTTTCTTCTCTTCTGCCCCATCATGTGCTTGGCTTATTTCACAACTCTCAAGCATATAAATAGGTTTGCCCTACACACAGGTAAGTCTTGAATGTCTATGGATACTAAATAAAAAAACAGATTATAATCACTTCCTTCTCCTGAATAAATGAGTCAGTCCCCCAAAGCAAATTCCTATCACTCTTCATGTCCAGTTGTATTTAGCTAAATGTAATCGTTCCTGCAGCAGTTACCACAGGCATACCATTATTCAGGGAGTTCTGTTAAAAAAATCTCCATCTGCCAGTGTCAGCATCACTGAACTGATGTATGTCTATCACGGCTCATTTATCATACATTAAGGACATGTGTGGGTGCGGTCAAGTTTAGTCTTGGAACAGATTCTGCTTCAATGGGTTTGAATGTCACCTCCCATTGGGATCATTTATTTCCAAGGGAAAGTAACACCTTAGGCTCTTCAGGAAGTTTTATTATCTTTCACATTTTGCCCTTCACTTCATCTAAGTTTCAGTCATTCTCCCTCTTCCAGTTACAAATGTGTTTCCTCTGAAGCCACAGTTCCCAGTGTCAACCAGAGGCAGCACTACAGAACAACTCATGATGCTTCTTTGCAGTCTAAGTTGTTGCTTCTGTAACAAATGATAGGCTCATGAACTCAGCTTCTGCACATTTTATGTCATTAACCCTCAGAAGTAGTTTTCGTATTTCAAAGTTTTATTCACGATCTCCTGAATACTTGGGCTGCAGGGGGCATGAATGCAAAGGATTAATTTGACAAATATTCAATTTATACTTCCATGTTTGTTGGAGTCATATGTTCTGTTCTTTATTGGAGAACTTCTGTAACTAAGCAACAAGACCATGTGTGTCTCAGATCTTATACCTGAGTCTAAAACAAGATTTTGGCTAGCACAGGACGGTGTTTATGGTATTATAACAGACTCCTAATTTTGTACACATATAGAGCATCGAAGTAAGTTTATCCATGTCTATCAGGAGTAAGCAGGCTGACTAACATTCTGTGAGAACAGTCAGGACTACTTGTATGATCAAGCTTTTAATTTTCCATTGTGGGAAATAAGTCAATCATAGATTTTGCAAGTACTTACGCTATGAAAATCTAACTGTGAGAACGTTTCTGGGAAGTGATGAAAAAAAGGCTGTGAATATGTTGAAAATTAATTTTCCTTAGACTTTGAAGATACATTCCTGGAGTTCTCCTTTGCCCTGGCTATTCATTCAGCTCTGGTATTTCAGGAGAAAAGATTTAGGAATGGGGGCTTCCCTAAGGCAAGTCAATACATAGAGCAGAGAACTGCAGGTCTTGAGAACCCGAAGGCTCTGTGGATATCACTTCAGTGCCTTATCTTTCCTCACACATATCTTTGCTATCCAACTCATCCCCTCTTAGCAGGACCGGGGCTATCTTACTATTTTATGCAGCAGCTAGCATCATGAGGGCTTGATTTAATGGGCTTCTAGGTCCTAAATGAATATATATAATTGTACAGACAGTTATTTACCAAGTTCTGTAGAAATGGTTTTATTGTTTTTGATCAACATCAGACTGGAAATACCATAAAGACCAACTTTGTTTAGATGTTCCCCAGAAACAGATGCCATTAACATAGACCACAAGTATTAAAAGCCTCTCTCTATTACTAGTAACCCATAAAAGAAACAGTGATACTCATTCTCTTTCTAGCTGTGTATAAATACATTTTATGAAAAATAATAAATGGCATGTTTAGGATGACAGACACATTTTCATTTTTTTTTTGTATTTCTCATGCCACACAACAACCATTAATTTTAATGGAAATCAAAGCACTAAATCTCTGCATGATGCTTCAAAAACTCATGCACAAACATGTAGTACCTGGAAAACAATTCAGAATGTACTGGCAACTAAATGGAGAACGGAGGAAACTCAGGTAGGTAGAGCCAGTGCCAAGGGGAAGCATACAGATATGTATTTATACTCTGATTTGTACCTTATGCATCACAGGAAGTCCTCCTGCATAATGCTTTATAGGAGAAAAGCTATAGTGGAAATCAGGCAGAATCATATGAGGGATTCAATTGCTATAATTTTGAACTAATGTAAAATTACCTCCTCTGTTGTCACACCAAGCAATACAAAGCTGCATTTGTCAGCCATCAACCGACTAAAGATCTTCTCCATGTATCTAAGAAGTTTATTTTGGAGTTCTGTGCACAGGGAGTCTTTACATGGCTTTTCCTTGCCACATAGTTGAGGTCACCAGTAGGTAACTCCAGGCAGGATGCGGCAAGTTCTGTTAAGCAGCCATGCTTAAGCCATGCTATGCTCAAAATCTTATGCGAGAAAAGTAAATACACCTTACATGTAATGATAAGGATTTATGAATAGTATAAATTAAAACTTAATAGTATATGCAAAGGATACTTGTACTTTTTTTTGCTTTGCTACTCCTACAAAGAGCTTTGCCCAGCTCCAGGTCTGTGTTTCTTTAACTGGTCATTGGTGGGCTAGGACCTTCAGAACCAGCCCATGCCTCAGCTCTTACCATTCCATGCCCATATCCCTCCACACTGCATCCTCTGTACTCCCTTCTCAAGGCCTCTGCTGTCATACCAGGCCTGTTATTCCTCTACCCTACATCACTACGTTAAAGGTATATCTTGCTTTGCGCCGAACACCTATTTGTTAGTGCTACCAATACTGAAACCATGGCTGTACCATACAATGATAAACAAAACTAAAAAAATTAGACATAGCCACATCGTCATTAGAAAAATTGCTGTTACAGATAAATAAAGTACAAACAAAACTCCAGCCAGGTCAAGAAAATTTCCAGCAAAGCAAGCCTGACAAGCTTCATTCCTGAGGCCTTGCAAACTCTGAGGCCTTGCAAACTCTGTACAAAACCTGTGACATGTTACTAGCAGTGGCACTACTGCATTATGAGGCTACAAGGCTACAAAACCTGCCTCAGCTGTGAGGTCAGGCTCACTCTTGAGACCACTCTCTCCACTCAGGATGTATTAGGAGAAGCATTCCTAGTCACCTACGGAAAGTAGAAGCAAGTTTCTAGCAGGGCAAAGCAATCTGCCAGCGCTGATTGTATTTCAAAGAAGGTACAGTCCCCATGAAAGGAAGAGTTTGAAGAGCTTTCTGTAAGAGTTATTCCAACCCTGTCTCTAAAGCAAACAGGACACTTCTTGTGAGTCCCAAACCCTTGGACCCAGGTCATCTGCAGAAGTACCATGTGTCAGACGTGCATTAGACTAACACCCAGACCTCTAACATTATGCAGAATTCTGCAGAGAGATGTGACATCTGCTCTAGCCTCTGAAAATCAAGGACTTGCAAGAGATTCCATGTTGGTTGCCCAGACATAGAAAACTTCAGTGTGATAACAAGTGGTAACTACTGACTGATTGAATAATTTTAAATAAAATGGCTAGAAATCCATACTGACACCATAAATACCAGGAAAGGTCTACAGCAATTTTGGTGCAGGATTCCATGCTCACAGCTGAAGAGGGATTGGCACTTACTCAACCCCAAAGTTTAAATCCATACACTCAACACGTAGGCACTTTGGCATATTGCTCTGCAGAATGTCTGAAGCAACAACTTAGGCTCATGAGATTTTTACAGCTTCTTTAGCAAAAAGAGCAAACAAAAAAAAATCACAACCGTCACAAAATTCAGCATCTTCCATATAGGTGGTTTAGTATTAATATTCCTACATGAATCATTACACATGAAGTATTAGGTGAAGTTCTGAATTGGAGGTGGTTCTTTTGATTTACAAAATGGATGCATATGAGGAAAAAATGTTACAAATAGAGACAAAGCTTAGTTAGGAACAGTCTTTCCTTTTAAGATTTGCTTTTTGGCTATTAGTCATTAATATTCCCATAATGACTTTCATTTTTTAACTTACTGTCTAAGGAGATTTTGGTCTGTCTCTAAAAAGCAAACATATAGTCTGAATGTATGCCAAAGTCTAACAGCTGTCTTCTTTTTGACATAGGTCAATACAAACATTGCCTCATTCTTTGCATTTAATTCTGCTTATCAATTATTCCTCTTTTTCAGCTTTAGAAGTACTGCATATTCAAATTGCTTTAATATCTCTAAACTAAAAACTGATGATGAATACACCTATAGCAAACAGTAAACTCACAGCTTTATAAAAGTAGTATTAACTGGAGAGAATAAAGAATTTATCCACAAATAACTGGAGATTTTTAATAACTAAACACAGTACAGAAGCTGATATATTCTGACAGGAATTTTTGGTTTTGATAGTTTTTGTTTACCGCAGAGTTTTCCACTAAATTATTTGACCAGCTCTATTAAGAGACAATCAAGTAGTGACAGAAATAGGCAATTGTCTTTAATCACCTGATTTGCTCATTTTACTGAGATCTGTAAGATCAGCTCAATATTCAGTTCGTGTCTACATGTCAAAGATAAATGATTCTGCAAGTGATCCAGGACATAATGGTGTTTACTAAATTAAAAAATAAAATATAAACTCCCCCCCCCCCCCCACAAAATATTTTGCGGTGT